>NC_079435.1:22521901-22524401 GCF_903798145.1 Danio aesculapii | reverse complement strand
AGGAAAAGAAAGACTGCAAATTTGAAATGATTTGATCTGCAGAAGAGCCTAAAACTCTGATTTGTTGGAAAGATCTTATGCTCTGTTTCATTCAAATACTGTATTTTACCCATGATTCTCTTCTCTACGCATCAGTAGTAGCCCAGTTTTGCTAGGTTTATAGCGGGTAGGTCTCTGGATGGGAGCCTGAAAGAGCTTAGTCTGTAATAAATCCTGCAGTGTTGACAGTGACAGAAAGATCTGATATACAATACCAAACAAGCACTGCAGATATCTGGATTGCTTTTGAGAGGATTACAGTGTAGCATCTGCTGAAATTATGCAGTCATGTGGGGGAAAGTTATATGCCTGCTGTGTGAATGTCAGCAGAAAGCAATATGCAGAGTGTTTTTTTTTTTTTTCAGTGTTATTTTTAATCAAATGTAACAGCATATCCTATATATATTCCCTGTTAATAGCACAGATGTAAAAATAATAGTAATTATTATATTTTCAGAGAAAACATATGTTATTAACATTTAGCATGCTATTTTGTTTAGTTTTAGTACATTTATTTACTATATTCTGCTTGTGTTAGACCCAAGTTCCCATTTTGTATTCATTTTCAAATTTTAAGACAAGCAAGTACTTGCATGTTTGATTTTAGGAGTTGTAAATGTTTAACAGGGAACTTTTCTCTTGTGCACGCAACAAAATTAAAACAAGCATATTTGTGAGATTTATTTTCAGCTCATTAAGAGCACACTTGTTTTGACACCTTCAAAATAGATAAATTGAACTGTATGTTGTGCTTTGAAAGCAGGATATTAAATATATTATTATTATTATTATTATTATTATTATTATTATTATTATTATTATTAAAATACTTGTGCAGTAGAAGAGACGCATGCAATTTCAAATGGCAACTTTGCGAGGTGTATTCTGTTGTATTGTGAATATTATATATTTTTAATATTTATTAGCACACTCTGAACTAAACTATTTCATACATACAGTTGAAGTCAGAATTATCAGCCCTCCTTTATTTATTTATTTATTTATTTATTTATTTATTTATTTATTTATTTATTTGTTTATTTATTTTTATTTATTTTTATTTATTTATTTATTTATTTATTTATTTATTTCACAAATGATGTTTAACAAAGCAAGGACATTTTCACAGTATGTCTGATAATATTTTTTCTTCTGGAGAAAGTTATTTGTTTTATTTCGGCTAGAATAAAGCAGTTTTAAAATTTTTTGAAAAAAACATTTCAAGGTCAAATTTATTAGCCCCTTTAAGCTATATTTTTTTGCCAGTCTGCAGAACAAACCATCGTTATACAACAACTTGCCTAATTACCCTGACCTGTCTAGTTAACCTAAATAACCCAATTAAGCCTTTAAATGTCACTTTAAGCTGTATAGAAGTGTCTTGAAAATATAGTCAAATATTATGTACTGTCATCATGGCAAAAATAAAATAAATCAGTTATTAGAAATGAGTTATTAAAGCTATTATGTTTAGAAATGTGTTGAAAAATCTTCTCTCCGTAAAACAGAAATTGGGGAATAAAATAAACAGGGGGCTAATAATTCTGATTTCAACTGTATAAACTGTAGTTGTTGACTTTATATAGAGCAAATATTGCTTTGGCTGTTTAGAATGTTGCAAACTTCCCAATTTTTACTTCAGCACTCAACAGCCAGAGTGCTATTTATAATGAATGATGGCACGTATTTAAAACCTTCGTTTCTATCTTAGGTTAACTGATGTGCTTGCATAATAAATGCCTCATCTTGATCTTTTGAAATATTTACATTTTCAATGTAAGATGTTCCATCTTCAAACCCACATGTGATTTCTAACAAGGCATGTCACACTGAGTAGTCCAAATACAACAAGAGATTGAGCATTCCCTTGTTTTATGCTGTCACTTTAGACACTATTGGGCACATATACTTTATACTTCACCCAAAAAAATCATACCTTTTAGTTGTTTTACAGATGTAGGTTCTCTGTTGTGGCAGACAAACTCTTTAGTCTAAATCTTTTCTCTATTTTTTAGAAGCCGTCTGTGTGGTCCCATGTGAATGCAACTTCCTATAAAATGATTTATGTGTTATATTTAGAATAATGTTATTAAAATAATTTTTCATCATAACTGTACACACATTAGGCTTATAATATACTGTATCACTCTTTATTTACTGTTATTTAACCAATGAAATATATTAAAAAGTGACTAGACCTCATGGCTTTCAAGCTCTGCCCACCTTCATTTTGAATGAAGCACCAAACACAATTTGGACCATCTCCATTTGTTTTCAGTAATAAAGTTTTTTTTGCATAACATCTTTTAAAGTGAGACTGAGCGATGAAAAGAATTTAAATTAAATGTCGCTCTCGATGCTCAAAAATATCACTCTCGAAACTCAAATACGCAAACCCGGAAAGCCAAAGAAAATCCCTGGGGAAAATAGCAGTTGCTGAATAAACAGAAGATTTAGGTGC
>NC_079435.1:22506901-22516901 GCF_903798145.1 Danio aesculapii | reverse complement strand
TCCATAATAATAATTGTTGACTTTCAATTATTAATATAGAAATAATATTTTTAATATTAGAAAACAATATTTGCCCTCTGGAATTGATTTTCAGGGACTTTTTTAACCTTTGTAAGGACATTTGTTTATGTTATTTATGGCAGCATTGCCTTGTCAAAGATACATTTAACCAGTTTCATGAATCAATCTAAATCAATTAACACTCGACTCTGGCATTTTCAACCAATGAAAAAAAAAAATCTAATCTGCAAATCTAAACTGGCCATTGCTTTCATAAACTCATGCAAATTGGGTTTGTGTGTGATTGTTATCAGTGTAGGGCTGGGCGATGTGTTTTTGCCATCTCGATAATTATTTTCCATATTGAAGGATAACAATATATATTTGGATATAAGTTGTTAATGCTTCCAGATTTAAAAGAGTACCCCAACAATGACTGCATCTATAATTTTGGTTTATTTAATCGCTAAACAAAAGTCACCCAGAAAAGTCACCCAGCTTTAGTCACCCAGCTTTAGAATGACTCTTTATGGCAAAAAAAAACACTGTTCAGAATCAGTTTTATTGCCAAGTGTGCTTCACACACACAAGGAATTTGTTTTGGCTACAGAAGCTTCCAGTGTACATAAAGTGACAAGTGACAACACAAAATAAATCTGAAAAAATAAAATAATAATAATAAAAAATTATGAACGTTAAACAGATGTGGTTAGTCAAGAAACCTGGATGTTGAGTTGTATGCACAGATTGTTATAAATATACAGGTTATAAGGTGCTGTGTACAAGTGCGAATGTAGAAAGTATTGCATTGTATATTGATATATCAAATATACAAAATATGTTCAAAATATTTCATTATCACAAAGAAGTCTAAAAAAACACTGCGGTGTGTAAATGAGGGCACAATTTTCTTTTAGTAAACAATCCCTTTAGTGAACGTAGAAACCACAAACCATGCATTTCTTGAATCTAGACAGCTTGTGCACTCATGTCTGTGCATTTCCATGTTGATTCTGAAGGTTTCAGCAGTGTGCTTGAGCTTTTCTTTTGACTGAGGTTGTTAGCACAGGAAAGAAAATGAGAGAGGCTTTTTTGGAGCTATGAAAGCATTGCTAAGGGCCCCTTTTTCTCAAGAAGCGCCATTTCACCTTTTTTTACGATTTTTTTTCTTCCATTCTCTCTGTTTCTAGCAGCGCCTCTAATCCCACACAATACTCCTGAAATAGAGGCTCTTAAAAAGAATAAACGCATATTGACAGGTTCCAATTTCGGCGCTACTGCAGAAAAATACAACTGGAGGAGCGAGCGAGACTCACAGCCTTGTAATGATGTAAGTTGGCCTGTAAGTGATCCCTCTGGTTCTGCAGATATAGAAGAGTTTATTCACATCTCCACAGCATATTGGCTGGAAGACTGAATGAAATCCATGCATCACTTGATATGTCCTCATTAATGGGAGTGTATTAATTAATTGGAATTTTCCCAATTTGTTTAATCAGATATTTTAATCATTCAGAAGCTGCCATTGCAATCTTAGATCTGTCACTATGTTCCAGGATGTGTTTGGTGATTTATGATTAAATTGATGCATTGCATGTCCAGGTTCATGGCACATATTAACCCTTTACTATGCCCCGGGGTCATACTGTGACCTTATTAAAGTAGGGGCCCAGTGACTTTTGTGATGAGGAAAGAGCAGATGGAATCATAAAAACAGAATTTAATGTATTACTCAGAATGTCATGGACAATAAACACATTTTTGAATGATTAAATCAAAGGTTTGGCTGTACATCTGTTCAAATAATATGGAGTGTTATCTGGGAATATTTTTAGACTACAAGAGACTTTAGATAAGAATTGTGAATGTTTTGCGTATCTGTGAGATTGAATGGTGTTGTTCGGTTTACTGCACACATATTGAAGTGCATGTGATGTTTGTGTTTTCAGCCTCTGTCATCAGGACATGGACTATTTCCAGAGCTCATCTTAGTCACTTTTTTTTGTGAAAAGAGCTGCCATCATAACATGTCAACATAAAAACTCAACGTCTTCAGACAATGTCAAAATACAAATCTGGTTTATTTTCAGTTTGCAGTTTAATTTGACCAACAGTAAAATAAAGAAAACATAAGATAATTAAACATAAAAAAATTGTCAAGTTTTATACCTTGTTGATAAATTGAAAATGTTTGACTGGACATGCTTATTGATTGCAATCATTGGTCACTTTAATAAGTAAACCTGTCCAACTCCTTGTTAACGCAAATTTCTAATCAGCCAATCACATGACAGCAACTCCATACATTTAGGCATGTTGAAACGGTCAAGACGATCTGCTGCCGTTCAAAGCGAGCATAAGAGTGGGGGAAAAAGGTGATTTATATGACTTTAAACATGGCATGGTTGTTGATGCCAGACACGCTGGTCTGAGGATTTTAGAAACGCACAACCATCTCTAGGGTTTACAAAGAATACTGAGAAAAAGAGAAAATAGCCAGTGAGCGACAGAATGGCCAGCTGGTTTCAGCTGATAGAAAGGCAGCAGTAACTCAAATAACCACTCGTATGCAGAAAAACATCTCAATGCACAAACACGTCCAACCTTGAGGCAGATGGGCTACAGTGGCACACCACACCGGGTGCCACTCCAAAATTGGACAATAGAAGATTGGAAAAACATTGCCTGGTCTGATGAATCTCGATTTCTGCTGTGACCCTTCAGATGGAAGGGTCAGAATTTGGCATCAACAACATGAAAGCATGGACCCAACCTGCCTTGTATCAATGGTTTTTGCTGCTGGTGGTGTAATGGTGTGGGGCGTATTTTTTGCCACACTTTGGGCCCATTAGTACCAATTGAGCATCATGTCAATGCCACAACCTGCCTGAGTATTGTTGCTGATCATGTCCATCCCTTTATGACCAGTGTACTCATCTTCTGATGGATACATCCAGCAGGATAACGTGCCATTTCATAAACTGCAAATCATCTCAGACTGGTTTCTTGAACATGACAATGAGTTCACTGTACTCAAATGGCCTCCACAGTCACCAGTTCTCAATCCAATAGAGCACCTTTGAAATCTGGTGGAACGGGAGATTCGCATCATGGATGTGCAGCCGACAAATCTGCAGGATTCTATCATATCAATATGGACCAAAATCTCTGAGGAATAATTCCAGTACGTTGTTGAATCTATGCCACAAAGGATTAAGGCAGTTCTGAAGGCAAAGTGGCGTCCAACTCGATACTAGTAAGGTGTACCTAATAAAATGGCTGGAGTGTATATTTTTGCTATTGAAATAAAAATGGGATGGAATCTGGAAAATTTTAAATGGGAAAAAATATATTATTACTAATAATTATACTAAATTATTATTACTAATATCACCGCATTAGTAGTTCTAATGAATGTATGCAAATCACATCGCAGACTTGCATTCTTGACCTATACTTAAAAGCATATTTTGAGGTATCAATCATCCAATTGGACAAATTTAGCAAGCTAGCGTGCAGGACAATGTATTGTATTTCTTTTATTCCATACTGTATATATTCCATTATAGATCTTTTAGTTGACTACACTATTTTAGGAATCTTTTTTGGTAAGTGTTCAAGTGTGCTATAGTACCACAGCCAAAACCTGGAGTGACCGAGTGTTTCCCAACCCTGTTCCTGGAGGCACACCAACAGTACATATATTTAATGTCTCCATTATCTGATTCTGATATTATTTGGAGCCTCTTCTGATGTTCTGATGAGTTGATTCAGATTTGTTTGGTTAGGGAGAGGTTGAAAATGTGTACTGTTGGTGTGCCTTCAGGAACAGGGTAACACTGACCTAAAGAGATCTGCATAATATAAATAAAAAAACAAAAGAATTCAACACAAGCAATGCTTTGAGCCTTAGATGCAGTTGTCATTTGTATACTGTGTCATTCTCCATGACTCAAAACAAATGAAATTATATTCAAGTACCTTATCAATCTTTACATACATTGAATGGGAGTAGTTTATTTTCTGAATAATCACATTTTGTTCACTACATTCTGTATGTCAACAGATGACAAGCCATAACACTTTGTTGCATATAACAAGTTTCCATACTGAAAGTAACTAAAGTGGCTTGTGATGAAAACTGATGCTTTGACTCTGACGCTTGTATTTTTCCACTTGACTCAAGCACTTTTTGTCAGCAAAACTAGGTCACATTGAAAGACAATTTGAGCAAATGCGTCATTCCCTCAAACATTTTATGTACAAAAATAAATTTGGACACATTTGCAATTTCAATATCTGTTTATTTCTTTATTTCTGAGGTATACAGATGTGAATGTTTTACTCAGAATCCATATGAAAGTTATACAATTCTCTGAAAATGAACAACATGCTTGATTAGAAATAAATTCTCTCTAATTACTCTAATTATCTATTTTTCATGGTATTTTGCAAGTAATAGTATAAAGAAATAATAATATTTGCATAAAAACATTGAGAAATTGTATGTGGTTTTGTGCTATGTTTATATAAAGAGTCTTTTTTGAGGAGAATGATTTGACTATGGGAGTTAATTATCGAGAATTATTATTTCCTCCCCCATCTCCCCCTCCACCCCACCCAAGTCGAGTTTCTCCAACTTCTAAGGGTTCAATTATTCTTATCACCTAACAAAACTCATTCCCATTCCAGATTCATTCCTCAGCAGGTGGCAGATTATACTTTGAATTACACACAGAACAGGTGTAGAATTTTATTAGACTTTGGGTGCTGAGTAAGAACCAGAAATGCTGATGATGACACATAAATGAAAATATGAAATGCCTATACAGTATATGGTGCATAACTTCCTAAGAACGCATCTGATCACATACATACTTTCATACTACATTTCTGTCCAAGTCTGTTTAAAGCACTCTAGTTCATTAGTAATTTATAGCATTGGCTTGCAACATAGATCTTGCATTTGCAGTTCTTTGGACAGCAAACTGCAAACACATTTATTCAGTAAATTCTGAGATGACAAGAACATGAAGAAAGTAGTGTCATGTTCTAAGCCAATACAACTTGATATGTACCGTATTAACAAGGCACTTTGGGTGAAAGGAGTTTCCTTTTATACAGATTGGAGATCCACATATTAGAAAGCGTACAATTATTCAACCTTTCCTTTTCATATTAAGAAGGTTTTATGTATTAGACTTAAAGAATAGGACAGCGATTTGCGCACAAGCGCCAGCAAAGTGCAGATGTAAATGGTCTGAAGGCTATAAGGAAAAAAACATTTAAACGTTATGTCAGCACAGCATAAACTTGCACAACAGCAGGTGGTGAAAGTTCAAGTAGCTGCTAAAGAGGTTCATTTGAATAATCGCACTCCCATTAGTTCTATTTTTGTTGAAGTGTACAAGATGGATTGTTTTAATGACGTGCATTGAACCATTTCGATGTGTTGAGTTCAAAATGAGAGCTGAGCTTTTGTGGTAAACTGAGAGCAATGTGGATTGAGGTTTAAGGAGAGTTTTTTGGCTGAATAAACACAGAAGGCCACTGAATAAGTTCATTGAAAATGTATGGTAGCCAGAGGAATAAGATTAAAAAATATATTTTTTATAGAATGCAGTAAAACAAAAATGGTGGCTGACCAAAAGAGCATAAATCAAAAAAGCACAAAACAAACCACATTGAAATGCCAGCAATATTTGCTGAAATTAGTCGATGAGTAAAAACCAGTTTGAGGTCAAGGGTCTTTGAGAAATGGAAAGAACAAGGCCGGATTATATAAGGATTATGATATCACCCTTTGCCTCTGAGATGACGAATGTGAAAGATAATTGTCAGAGGGAATTGTTTTGACCCTTTGTCCTTAGCTTGGATTAGCTTGGATCCAATTCCTGATTGGATGTTGATAGAGAAACTTTTTCAAGATTTTAGATAAGTCTTTTGTGTCTCCAGAATGTGTTTAAGCTCAAAACACCCGTCAAATTATTTATTATATCTTTTAGAATATTGGAATTTTCTGCTCTAAAAACAATGTGGCTGTTTTGTTGCCTGTGCCTTTAATGTTAGTTCTCCCCTCCCACCGTTCCCACGTGCCTGTCAGAGTGTGCCTCAGTCTCTGGCTGTGTCTGATAAACAGCACAGTGACCAACATGAAGGAAGCAGATCTCACATCACGTTTATGAGAAATACTACAGTAAGAACTTTTCCAATGATTATTTGATATATTTGTTGTGGAGTTAATTCATTCTTGATCACATTTGATGATGATGATTGATGATCACAGCAAGCTGAACAGATCTTTTAAATCCAGTTGCTTTGCACACGTCCTGTCTAGTTGATGACTATAGACTATATAACTATATTTGTTACTAAAGAGACATGTTGTTACGTGGCTGTCAATTGATTCAGTGGGCGGGGAAAACAGCACTTCTATGTCATGTTGTGGTAGGCCTCAAAATGGGAGGGATTTTGGATCGTATTTTAACATCAGGAAATTTAAAAAAGGAGACTTATTGTCTTTGTATCTCCCCAATATGACCGTGGACACATGGCATCTGCACACACTTCTGTCGAAACAGCATACAAAAGATAATTTTCATCATAGGTGCCCTTTAAAGTTTCTTAAAATGTTTAGTATCAATATATACATCATCATTCAATAACCAAATTATGCATAGATATCTGACTCGCCATATTGGTGATGTTGTTTAACAGTAGTTGTTAAAACATTAGTTCCAAGAGTTTTACTACTGTAGCTGAAGAATGCTGAAATCCAAGTGCAGTTTTATTTAGAAATGATCAGTGACCCAGGCAAGAGTCAACCACAGGAGCAAACTGGTACATGCAGGAAATCCAGAAGGCAAATGATCAATACAGGTAGCATGAGAAACACAGAACAAGGTTAGGATCAGGAAACACGGTTAGGAAATGCTCCGTAAAGTCACAGGTTAACAAACAAACAACAAGACTCAGCAATGTGACTGTGTGTGAGTGAGGAGTATATAAGTCCATTAAATCAGTGGGAATGAACAGCAGCTGTGTGTGTGTTTGTCCAAATGACTGTCAACTGTGGCAGGAGTGATTGGTGCAAAGCATCATGGTATCTGTAGTTAATGTTGTGGCCAATGTGTAGTTCTCCAGCAATCTGCATAGTCTTAGATAGCTTGGGATCGTGACAACTGCACAGAAAATTAATACACAAGCAACAGACTATCAATACACACTTCATTACACAGAGAGAGAATACACAACTGCATGAATTATAGATGATTATATAAAAAGGAATACATGTTAAGATGAGCTTTAGGAATATGAGAATTTCTCCGTCTAAAAGAAAAGAGCTGTTGCTGGATGGGAGGAAATTATTGTGCATTATTTGTTAAATAGTACAAATGATTGTGTGTCTGATCCCCCACATTTATTACCATAATCAAGCTCAAAACTGCATCCCCGAAAGTTTTTTATTGGGACATTACATACTATAACCTTGTTCTTTGACTCATTCAGGAATAAAATGTTTAGGGAGAACAATGTTCTCACTTCATCTTGACAAGTAAACAGAGATTTCAGTGCAGCGGAGAACGGGTTGGGTTGTTAAGCCATGGCTCAGTTTTGGCTTTCAGCTTATTAAGCTTATAGAGGGCAGTAGCATTTAGAATCTCTGAACAAGCAGTGGATAAAGCAGATAAAGCTTAAAATAAACATCCAGTTTTTTGTTTTAAGGGATTTCTTTCCGCCTATTAACTTTTGTTTTTTCTCTGATCAGATAGCTATCCAATCGTGAAAATACCGGCATCAAATGTCTTTTGTAGCACATACAAGCCTGATTAAAAACCTAGTCTCTCATTAGAATCACTATGAAAAAGCCATAATAAAAATGTAAGTTAAAATTAGCTGATGATAAACAAAGTGCAATAGATATTTGTTGCTTACAATGAAATATCTGAAAATATCAGAATTTTTCTCTTGCATAACAGCATGTTACATACTCCTTACAAGGAGACAAGACATAATATACTTACATATGCAAAGAAAAGTGTCATGAGTTTGCATTTTGCGGGACTTTGATGATAAAAAACTGCAATGTATATTTGTTTCTTAAAAACTACAAACTTTGCCAAACTTATATCTGAAATTTTTCTTGCATAACAGCATGTTACATACTCCTTACAACGAGACAAATATAATATATGTATATGCAAAAAATTAAAAATCATTAATTTGTATTTTGTGGGACTTTAAGATGTAATTGTATCTATTTATTTGGTCTCACCTTATAATAAGTGGCCTTAATTACATGTAATTGTATCAAGAAATAGATACAATGCACTTACTGTGTTCAGAATGTATTGTAGAACACTTCGGGTGCTGTTTGGGCAGGTTTGATGGTATGGGTAGGTTTAATGAGAGATTGAGGTGTAAGGAATGTTCAACACTCTAATTATAAGTGTAATTACAGAAATTAATAACATTGTAATTACATGCATGTGTCTAATAAGGTACAAGTACAATGTAAAAACATGCATTTACACAATAAGTACGCTCCAGTAAAGTGAAGGGGACACTATACTGTCAGTGAGGGCCATCTTTCAGATGAGACGTTAAACCATGGTCCTGATTCTCTGTGGTTATTAAAAATCCCATGGCATGTAAAAGAAGCAGAGTAGGGGTGTAATCCTGGCCAAATTCCCTCACCAATCATGGCCTTCCAGTCATCCTCATCCACCGAAATGGCTGTATCACTTTCTCTCGACTCCACCTATAGCTGCTGTGTGGTGAGCCCACTGCCGCCAATGTCCTGTGGCTGTCATTCCATTATCGAAGTGGACGCTGCACCCATCCCACTGCCCCCACCCTAGCCCCACCCCCCCGCTCATGATTGTGAAGTGCTCTGGGTGTGTGGCCATACAAGATAAATGCGGTATATAAATACACAGTACATTTACAATAACATTTGTAGTGAATGATTATTTTCAGTGTCAGTTTATATTAGGTAAGGCCACTTAATATAAAATATTAATATTATTATGGGACCATTTATTTACATGTAGCCAAATGTAATGTTTTAACAAATCAGATGAATGCATGACCAATGATTCAATGATCAGTGTGTAAATTATGCAAAAATGCATGAAGTGACAGATGTTAAATGTTCCTTTAATACTATCATTGGAGGAAATAACATTATTAATATGTAAGAGAATCTGAGATTTAAAAGAAGGTCATGCATTATTAAATTGCATCGTATGGCTGATGCATTGTATTTTTCAATTATCCCACATATGAAAAATGCCCCCGAGCTGCTCTCAAGGGTGCAGTTTTATTTGTTTGTGTTAAACATAATCAATTACCAGAGCTCTGGGAGTCCCAGAAGCACTTCCTCTATCATCCATGTTGACATGACCCTGATGGATTACGCCATCCATGACCATCATGAACTGCCAACTCAGAGTGATTCACCACTTCTCATACATAGCAATATTGCTAGATACACACTTAGCAGTAACTATGCTTCCTTCTGTACTGTACTACAGCATACAGTAAAATTGGAGAAAAGGTTGTAAACCCTGTGAGGTAACAAATTGTGTATCCGTTTGTATGTGTTTAGTTGTAGGGTTCTTGTTAGGAGTAGAAACAAGACATAAACATCACAACACATTTGTCATGAATGTGCCTCCTTTTTGTCCAGAAGCAAAGTGTTTGGCTCTTGTGGGAGGAAGGTGCTTTGAGATGGACAGGTATCAAACCAGGCAATTTATTACCATAATAAGCAAACAATGTCTCATCTTTCAGGTTGGATGAATGTCTCTCTGAAAATAAGTCAAAAATAATAACGTCTCATGGTGCTATAGTCAAAATAAATCAATTTCTTTTTCTAGCAACTGTACCGATTGTGTTTTAAGAATAGACACATTGGCATACAGTGCGTTAAAGGTGTGATGGTTAGTGAATTAAAATGCACTGTTAAAATGCACTGTAAATTACACAGTATTTAACT
>NC_079435.1:22133671-22154189 GCF_903798145.1 Danio aesculapii | reverse complement strand
TAAGACTGAAGTTTACTAAGAGTTGAATAAATGACTGTGTGAAGTGTTTTATCCGTTTCATCATTCATCACTGTGTGTACGTAAATATGATTACAAAGAAGCTTTATGGATGTTATTGTTTTTACTTTTGATTTTACATGATTTTGTTTCTTGGAAACCATGTTTTATTATATAAAGCTGGGCTTAAAGACAAAAGCGACATATGGGAGAGAATGTAGTTTGCGATGACTCACTCAGTTTCTTTGTTCAAATGTTTTTACTTGTTTAATTGCATTTCGGATGTCTCAAAACTAGAGATCTACACAATAATATTTGATTTGTAACTACAAATATCAAATTTTTTTATATATATTGAGAGTTCACCTTTATGATAATGTCTCCTTAAGATGAATTTTAATAAATAGAGGTAATAATACTAATACCAAACCTACTACTACTACTACTACTAATAATAATAATAATACATATTAGTATTATTTCTAGAAGTGCACTCATTTATACAATATTAACATATTTATTTTAGATTTAGGTTGAGTTTGTGTCTACATGACACTGGTGAAGAGAGCAGAACAAGAGTTTTGGAGATGACGTTAATGCGTCTACATACAGATGACAGATGATAAAAACAACTGTACTATATATGTGTAAAAAAGCTAACATTTATTTACATAGACATCCAAAAGAGTCACAAATCAACAAAAAAGTGCTCAGGGATAATTTAAATAATGTGTCTGTGATCTTTGATTAAGGGATTCATTAGAATAAACGGCAAAAATCAGTCCAAGACATGTGGGAAAAAATATTAAAAAACCTTTATTGTCATGGCTATTCCTTAAAACTGCGCCTACGCATTTTGACAAACAGCTGGAGTTTCTTTTGAATGCTACGGTCTCATGACTAATTAGAATATCTAAACAATAGTAAATACATAATACACATACAAATACATACATAAATACATATTGAACAATATAAAATAAAAGTTTGTAGAACATACAAAAAAGAAAATACATTTTACAAAAAAGGTGAAAAATCTAATTCATATACTTATATACATATACACAAATATAAATGCATACATGCACACACAAATACATACATAAATACATGTTCAACAATATGTAATAAAAGTTTGTAGAACATTTATAAAAAAAAAGAAAAAATTTTACAAAAAAGGAGAAAAATCTAATTCACCAAATAAGCCTGGAAATCTAGTCGCTTTTAATGTATAGATCCAAAAGGTCTCACTGTTACCCTGATGAAGGTAGTTGTTTGCCAAAATGCATAGGAGCAGTTTTAAGGAATAGCAATGTCAATAAAGACTTTTTAATATTTTTTTCCCACATGTTGATTTTTGCTGTTTATCCAAAATAGTCTTTTTGCAGTTTAATATTCAGAGACATTAGTCTACATGAAAATCTATGGCCACATTTGTGTAGGACATGCCAACATAATACATGTGAGAGGGAAGCTTAAGAAGAAAAAAATCATGCTCTATATATTCACAATGTAACCAATGCACATTAAGACTCACCGGTCTGTTATCACCATTGATTGAGCGTCATGGCTAAATCGCACTCTGCACTTCCCTGTACCGAGAACAGGCAAGAAAGCGACAAACAGGGTAACAGTGTTAAGAGTGTTCCGTTCAACAATCACAAACGAGGTCCTGCACTGTTAATGAAAATAGATGCCAAGGGGATTGGGCCCAATAGGGGTAAATGAGCAGCAATGTACAGTGTCCCCCCCCCCCCCCTTTTGCACTTGTGTGTGAGAGGCGGATTGAGTTACTGTCAGTGTCAGCTTGACTTTATGCCATCCTTCCTCTCCATTTGGGCAGACAGTTCACTTTATGAAACCATCATTCTGCCTCCTACCCTCTGTGTCTTTAGTGCCATAGGGGGAAAAGGGAGAATTCCATTTTACTCTTGTCACCCATTCCTCTTAGTGAAAGCGAGGGTGAGCGAGAGAGGATATGGAGGCATCAAATGGGACTCTTTTTCATTTGGAGTGATTCAGGGATGTTCTGGAAATATTACATGTGCATCTGCACTTGTATTTAGATGTTTACATGAAGAGCACACAGTCTCTGATCGACCCCTTTGCATGCGGTCATGCACGTCTGTGCCTTTGATGGCCCCTTGCCTGCTTTTTGTTTTTTACGCTCAGTTTCCAGTGGCATCTTCGGGCCAATAAATTGGGATTTCCCTCCAATTAAAGGCCATCTGCCTGTGTGCCTCTGCAGTAGCATAGTGTGCTGTATCCTTTCACCCAGGGGCTAGTGTATCTGTCTTTTTTCCCTCCTCACACCCTGTCACCATCAGTCTGCTGTTTGCTTTTTGTAAGCAGTGTTATACCAACATTTTGCCAGCATCCCCCCTGATGTCTCCCGCTCTCTTGATTCCTGTTCACCACGCTTGGTTACTCTGGCCGTGGCCTCTGTTAGAAGTCTGACCTTGCTAATTGCTCTGGACCCTAGTGTGTGTGTTTGTGTGCATGCGTGTGGCCACTGTCAGAGCCATGACTAATAAGAGAGAGCAGATCGGAGCTGGGGAGATGTGCCAACAGCATGGTGTCTGTCTGTTTTGGGGGTTGAGAAGAACATGGAAGGGCTGAACTTAAAAGGCCACCAACTGCCTTTTTAGGCACATACAAACTAATAGAAAGTATTTTGTTCAGTTACAGCACATTGTCTTACATATTCTGTCATATGCTGATATTCAATAATACTATATATCATGATTTAAACTTTTCGAGTGTCTTAAAAGAAGTTTCACATTGAATTTGCAGTGGTTTTCAGACAGCTCCAAATGGTTGGAGACTTTGAGGTGCAGTATGAAAGTTTGACACCCAGTGGTTGAACTAGGTATTGCATTCCAGATTTCAAAACAAACGCAAGCGCAGGTTATCAGATTGACAACATCAACAGGAGCAAGCCTGACTCTCGAGCCTAAAGGCTGATGTAAACAGTGTTCTAAAAAAAAGCAACAGCATGCGACAGAAGGAATATTTTCCATATTAAACAGTTTTTGTCCTAACCAACACCTGAAATATATATTTTAGAAACGTATTCTATTTCCTGCATCTGAACAACAGAAGCTATGACAATGATCACCTCAGGTACACCTCATGTGCTTTATTCAGTAATTGCCATTTGAAATTATATTTATTTCTGTAAACTGGAAGCATCAGCTGATAGTTTACCTCTGATCATGAAAATAAAATAATCCATTTGTTATTTTAGAACTTTAACTCAGTGCAAGCCAAGTTAACAAATATCATTCATTCAACATGAACATAAAATACTGTAATTCGATTGTAACCTTGTTAAAACAAGAATAGGTGTTCAATAGAATGATCCACTTTACTATATATATATATATATATATATATATATATATATATATATATATATATATATATATATATATACCACTTCACCACACTATACACTTCACAATACACTATTTTCTGTTATTATACCTATTAAAGTAACCTTTTAGTAACCTTTGCACCTCAGGTTATCTTAATTAATACCGTATATGTATGATATGATAAACGTTTCAGCAATTAATAGCAACAGGAAATTTGATATTGCCTCATCATATCATCAAATCACTCATTAACATACATTCTGTGTGCATTCTTTTTTCTTTCCACTGAAATGGGATAGGGAATAAATGTATTTGGATTCAGAGCACCTTTACATGCATTTCACAGTGTCTATGACTGAATCTTTGAAACAATCAAAAAAATTGTAGTCTGTGCATTGCTATGGCTTGCTTTAAACCTGAAACAAAGTTTTACAGTATATGAGAAATGTTTGGAAACTTGTTATTTAATAAAACAACTTCTTTGTTCATGAGAAGTTAATATATACATTTGTATTCTATTTGTGAACAAGTTATTTGTTCTTTTCTGTTATCCAATTCGCAAAAACATTCTGAAGAATTCATTCAGAAATATGACTGATCTGTTTTTTGCTAAACTCACTGTCTGCAATATTCTGGTTGCTCTGGAGGGGAAAATTATTATTGAATATCCTAAATTTCTATCTGTTCTTCACACAAAGTTGCTGTACAAGAATGAAATAATGGTGTTTTGGGGTCCTTTATTGAAATCATTGTTATTGAATTCAAACTTTTTTAAACAAGAAAGGCGGATAAATAATGAATTATTTCTGAGTAAATATTTGGTAACAGATGCTGTGGTTATTTTAAATGTCACCCGCACACTGTTAAAAAAAAGCTGCTGACATATTTGTTGGATAAAATTAACCGTATTTTCAACTTGGTTTGAACTAATATCAAACTTTACATTAATCTGACTCTAGCTGAATTTTGTAGAAATTTAAATGGTTGGAAAACCCCACCTTTTTATTTTAAATAAAGTTAAATTGACACGCAGGATGCCATGACTTATTAATCATTTATATTTTTTACATTGTTTCAGTTTCAGGCATTTCAATCCATTTGACCTTGTTATATACTCCAGCATGCCCTTGAGCATTTAGTGGCATTTAGTGGTTCACACTAGGCTTGGGTTAATAGACAATGCCATCGTTCACCGCCAGTGGCTGGTAGACGTCACGATGCTGAGCTGGCATCGCGATCCTCCGCCCCGTCTCCTTTCGCAAACCCGCTCGCGAAAAATAGACACTTAGGCCCCGTTTACACTAATACAGCTTCATTTTAAAATGGCATTTTAGAATGAAAACGATCCACATCCACATTGGCGTTTCATCTAGCATTTCTGAACAGCCCTCCGTCCACACCATACGAGTACCACTTGCTGAAAACGCGCATCACGTGACCACACACAGATACACACACTGTCATGCGCTTGTCTGAGCTCCAGCTCAGTGGATACTTTGAGCAGTGCAAGTCGGACAGTTTATCAAGGATGTACCGCTGGATCGAGTCTCACTACAGTTCTTAAACGTAATATTTTAATTCATCTTATCTCTATCTAATGACTCGTCTGTCTTTTAAATCTATCAGGTAACATGTCACAGCGTCAGTACACTGCTTTAATCTTTCGATTTCACGGTTGTACTTCATAATTTTAGCGAAAACCTCACATACTGTTGGTTGGTTCTTGTTGGTTGTACACCTTTTTTACCAACCAAGTTTGTCGACGCGTATAAATGCTGAGTATAACAACTCAGATCACTCTGCCTATTCATGCCAGAGTCCTGCGGAAAAAGTGACTGACAGGTGGTAATTTGTGTGTAACTTTCTTTATTTATTTATGATTTGGTTATGGGTAAAACAAAGACCATGCGGGTGAGGTAGTTGAAACGGTAGGCTATTAATGATTAATTCGTAATGAATTAATTATTTATTAATAATTAATTCACAGACACCTACGACGATGATGCCATCGTCCATCACGATGTTTCACAATAGACATCGTAAGATGCAAATTGGTCTGCATTGCCCAACCCTAGTTCACACTCTACACAATTGGAGAGGGTAACGCTACTGCTCTGGTTTTTGTGCTCAACTTCCCTTCGTATGGTTAGTAATCGAGCCTAAATCAGACTTTCAGCAGTTTGAACCCATGCACTGTAAACCAGTGCCTCTCAGCTCATTTTCTTTCCCTCTCTGCTCCTACCATTTGAGAAAAAAAAGAGTTTTTAAAGTCTCCGAAATGTACCGCTTTAGATTACTCACCACTCTAGGTGGCCTTGCTCTCATTAACACCAATATACAAAATGTGTGGAAGTGAAAGAAAGACATGGTGAGAGGAAAAAGCAAGCCAGACATGCACAGATAACTTGTTTTACTTTGGTTTTCAATTTTCTCATTATACAGTATGCAAGATAAATCAATGGCGACTTTGCAAGTTTGGAGACTATAACGAGGAGGAGAAGCAACCATCTGCGTTTCATCTCCGACGGCCACTTTTTCGATAATGAGCCACCCAGTATGTGTACCTCTGCTGCCAAGTGACGATATGTGGACGTCTTTTAGTAAGGCTACTGCTTTCTGGGTGGGCGAAACCATACCCAAGTTTCTCCAATTACTGAGACCCTCCAGCACCAGTGGCTTCACTGCCATACTGGAGCAGCTCTTATGACAGCATGTCAGTTATAATGCCACCCCATGTCACTGTCATTCCCATAACTAGGCCTGACACGCTCGCCTCGCCAAAACGCTTCTCGAATGTTCTCATCATCTAACATTCACCACAGCGGAAGGTTGAAATTGAACAGGTATATTCCATGCCTTTATGGAGCATGCCTACCTGATTGGAGCATGGCAGCATGCAGTGACATTGGTATAATTGGCCGTATCTGTTCAGATAATGTTTTTACCCTCGGGCAGCATTCATATTGATTCAGATTGATTGAGCTATAGATTAACTTGCTATGACTTTTGGCCTATTACTATGAATTGATTGCCAGCCCAGGCTGTAACCAGTTGGGAATGTATAATTGTGGCAGATGTGCATCGTGTAATTGTGTCTCAGATTCCTTGAATGCGAGGTGTTATTTTGTTGTTGCGCCATTTCGACGATTCCCATCTCTGGGTGGGTTTTGGCACATATATGTGTCAGAAGTTCAGACTGTTAGAGATTAGCGGCCAACAACACTGAATATGGAATAAGCTCATAAGCTGATGTGCGGACATACTCGCCGGTGTTGACTTGTGCATTGTCCGTTTCAAAAGCGGCACTATTATGCGTAATCCCCCTCGCTCCGCCGCCATTGATCTAACCCACCCACTCGCTTGGTGGGCATGACAATGTGACGAGAAGGTTTGCTTTCTTAGACGGTGTGGCTCTGATCCTGAAGAAACAATTCCATCTATCTTCAGTAAAGCACAAATCCCCTATCACACACCAGTCAAATTATCATCCATATCAAGAGGCTTTCTGTCAGATAATGTCATTTTGTGAGGCCAAACGCTAGTGAGTGAAAAGACATGAAAGGCTTCTGGTCCCTGCAGACAAGGGCAGCAAAGGATGACTCTTCCTGATATCTTCAGATCTTTTCTTTTTCCCGCTCTGTCCTTCTTTCCGTTCTTAAGGCATTCAAGAGGATCATGCAAATGTATCATTCTGTCCTCATTAAGGGTGAGAATCCTGGCACTGTAATCCATCTTTTGAATAATGTTGATATAACCGTGCTGTTGCGGATATTTCGATTCGTCATACTGAGCTTGATAAAGGACTCTGGAGTAGTGCTGACATTATTTTGGTGGGGGAAAAATCTCCCTTTTTGGCCTTTAGTTCACATCTATTACATTTCAATAATATTGTTAGTGTACACTGAATATTCACAAAATTAAGGTTTAAAAGATGTTTAAAATGGACAGAATGCAGTCCTGCTGGATAGAAGACCTTTTATAAAAGCGTAGGTGCAGTAAATACACATTGCAAAAGATCTATTTGTATGCTAAATGTGGTGCAACTTTATTTTGAATTAGAGTTTTTTTAATGTTTCTGGGAAAAACTAATTCTAAAAAATTGTTGATATTTGAGGGAAAAAGAACCATTTTCTGTGTGTGTGTGTGTGTGTGTGTGTGTGTGTGTGTTTTTTTAACAACAGGGGTGATAAAATAATGATAAAATAATAACAATATATTAATATATACTGTATAAATTTGTTATGCTGGCAAAATTTAGTATAAATTTTACACTGCAAGAAAACTGGTGTGCAGTTTTTTTTTGTAGTGAAGGATGCAGTGGCCATTTTGTTGTCACACTGTGGTCCTTTTTTGAGAAAGGCTTCTGGTTAAGGACTCAGTATGATTGCCTGCAAAGGTGCAGACATCTAGTTTTCAGCGACCGGGTGTACAGGGGCACTCTTGGAGACAGGTGAAACAGTTTTGTTACTTTTTGAATTCAAATATGTTCATGGTTAAACCTTCCCCAGCCATAACTGTCACTGGAGTAAGGTTTTATTTAAACTGACCCAGTATTTTTAAGTACTGTATCTTTTTCTCTTGTCCTGTTTCTTTTTCACTGTATAACAGGACACGGATTCCATTTGTGTGCATGCCCTTGCGTTTCATCTGTTTGTACCTTTTGGAGTCTTAAAATATAAAACACCTTTTATGTAATGACTGATGCTTCTGTCATGCAGTTTTCTATTGTATGCTGCAGAAAAAAAGGAAGAAAGAGAACAATGCTGGCTTTTTGGGTTAAGTAACATTCATAGTCTGAAGCTGTGAGGCATTAGAGCTGTGAATTAGTACACATCCCTGTTGCTTTGTCCTTGGAGAAATTACGCTCTAATTAGTTCTATTATTCTGTAATTGTCGCCTTAGGTGCTGGTCAGCTAACTCAGAGCATATATGAGAGCTAAAGTCAAACCGAAAAGATTTCATCTCAGCCATTACTTGCACATTAATCAGCCTTTTTTTTCTTTCATCCCATGGGTTCTTTTTGTATGCTATTGTTATGTAGAAATATTTCACCAAATCCCTGGTATTTTCCAATGTTTTTCTTCACTCCGTTGCCAGTTAATTTCTAATATGTGAAATCTATTTTCTGGCAGAGTCGCTACAAGGCTTTGAGAATGCTAAATATTCCAAATGCCATTTGAAATGCTTATGCTTTTGTTCAAGACTAGACTCTGCTAGGGGGGAAAAATGCAGGTGAAGGTTTTAAAGAGGAATTCTTTTCACCTTTTGAACATCTTAATAGATTAGATAAGAAGAAACAATTAAATGCTGTTTATAATAACTTTAAATTTTTATATAACTATAGAAACATATTTAAATGTTTATATAAACTATTTAAATGCTGTAAATCGGTGAATATATTTTATAGGTGGAAAAATTCTAAAGTATATTTAATTCTAAATTGTTTCTTATAGATAGCAGGAATTAAAATTAATGCAATGCAAAAGGAAACTTGTGTGTTACTGCTTGGGTTACTCCCTTTTAAAAAAGTCATCAAACATTCCTTAGAAAATGTCATGATCAGATCATTTTAGCAATGTATTCCTATTAAACATCTTGGTGGTTGTTGTTTTTTTTTTTATCAAGCTTATGGAATTTGAGGAAAAGCAGTAAACTAAATGTTATACTCGTGTTGCATTACTGAAGCTTCAATTACATCTCTTAAGCAATGATGTAGAAATCTCTGAGGAAAATAATTTCTCTGATATGTGCAATGAGCAGCTTTAAAGAGATCTTAATGATGGATCACCCAGTGCTCGCATACCAAAACTTTTTGTTCATCCTAAGGGCTTTTCAAATGACAAATTTGAGACTTTTTATATTATAATTAAACAAAGTGCAAATGAGACCTTCATTAAGTTGACAGAGCAGTAAAAAAAACTTTTCCTCATAGTATGTGTGGATAAAAGGATCAGTGTCAGATCACAGTGAGAGACAGAACATCAAGTTCAGACTTCACACTTCTCACCTGCGTGTGTGTGTGTGTGTGAAATATTTGTTTATGAATGTTTGTGCGTATTTTTGCATGCACACAGAGTGATGCTGTGTCCATTCATGCTTGGATGACTTCCTCAGGTTCAGAGCAGCGGTCCATATTGGCAAGGGATTAATTGTTGTGTATTATGCAAAGGATGTGAATTCTTTTGTATGAAATGAAATATGCCTATTTCTCACTTTTTCCACTCTGTTTCACAATGTGCCGCACGCAAAATTATTTCTACTTTTACAAGCTGAGTGAGTCTGCTTGAATGCTTGAAGCTTTATTTTTCTTTAGTTTTGAAGCTGGCAGTTTTAAGCTCACTCCAAACCTCTCTGCAGCATTTTATTTAAAATACAACAGCTTTTTGCAAGCACACACTTTTTCCTCCTCCTTCAAAGTGCTGTTCGTGTGGTCCCTGAATTTGCCGGTGTTATTTACTTTCGTTACTCGTCCCCCCGGCCTCTTGCCTCCCCGTGTGCCATCAGGTCTGTATATGAGCCGCCAGTTTTATCTGTCCGTAATGATTCCTGCATCCAGCGTTTGTAGAGAGTTTCAAATGAACGCATCAGCGAGCCGACAGGGGCCGCTGGCTGCGTACCATGCAAGGGACCAAATTAAAGCGCCTGCTCTCTGCGGGGCAAGTTTGTCACGTCAGCTGATTATAAAAAGCCCACATCATACTCCTCACTTATTTCCTGGCCCTCAGGTCTCTGCGGCTCCAGGGGAGGATGAAGGGAAACTGGGAGCGAGAAAGAGAGGTAGTGAAATGGCAACGGTCCAAAACCCGAAGACTTTTTCCGTAGGACCCAGGCTGGTTGGGAAAGGTCACTGGGACTGAGATGAAGCAGGCTACGGAAAGAGAAGGGTTGCTGGGTAATTGGAGCTCTCAGCACACTGGCACTAGCCCATGTAGCACTGTTGTCAGAGAGGTCTCACCGGCGCACGCTCGGCAGAGTGGATTTGGGGGGAACGTTTGTCAAAGTAAGAGCCCAGTGACCATGACTGCTGTTTTTTTAAGCATGCCATTCAAGACTCGAACTCGCAGCGCTGCCCTTGGCTATGAGTGGACTCCAGGAGCGGGCCAGATCATTGATATGCACTGTGATTTCCTGTAGATGCTGGCGGGAAAATAGTTTGGGCTAGTGAACTTGATCCTTCCGTGCATCTTGAAGGCTTGTTAGACCTTTTGCACAGTAATCTGAATTAGTTGTAGACGCGTGAAACTCTTAATTTAACAATGCGATTGTGAAAGAAAGGCTGTCGGTTTGTTATTCTGAAGGGAGCAATGGCTGTCTGTGTGTAACGGGGAAGGCAGAAGGAGTCTGTTTAGACTGCATGTTAATTTCTGTCAGCCATGAATAATCCCCTCTGCCAGACTAGTCCTCTGCCCACACAGCGGTCAAAATGGAAACAAGGCAGACTAAAAATTGCCCACACTATTGTGTTTCTTTCTGCCTGCGCGTGTGCTCTGGTGCAGAAAATATGAGACAGCAGATGTACACATCATTAATATAAATGCACAGCCCTTTTCAGTCAAAAAATAAAAGCTGTGTGCTTAGACAAGTGAATTTCATTGTGAAAAAAGCAATAAAAAGGTGTGTTGGCAGAAGCTTGTTAGTTGACATGCTAATGGTTAAATGTTAAAAATAAAAATGCGGTCATTATTTCCCTACACACAGTCATTTTGAATCAGGACTGATATATTTTGTAGGAGTGCAAAAAAAAGTTTAGAGCAATTGTAGGGATTACAGTTCCGATTTACTATTATTATTAATAATAATAATAATGATAATGATGATAATAATAATATAATAATAATATAATATAATAACAATAATAATAACAACTATATAATAATAATAATAATAATAATAATGATAATGGTACTACTACTACTACTAATTTCAGTTCCAATTTACTATTAATATTATAGTGAGGATGATTATGATAATAATATAATATAATAATAATAATTGATGATAATTATGATGATGATAATAATAATAATAATAATAATAATAATAATATAATAATAATACTATATTGATGATGATGATTATGATGATGATAATAATAATAATAAATGTTATTATAATGATGATAATAATATAATAATAATAATAATAATAATAATAATAATAATAAATATAATAACTATATAATAATAAATAATAATAACAATAGTAATGATAATGGTACTACTACTACTACTACTACTATTAATTTCAGTTCCAATTTACTATTAATAATTATAGTGAGGATGATTATGATAATAAAATAATAATAATATTGATGATAATTATGATGATGATGATGATGATATATAATAATAATAATAGTAATAGTAATGATAATGGTACTACTACTACTACTACTACTATTAATTTCAGTTCCAATTTACTATTAATAATTATAGTGAGGATGATTATGATAATAAAATAATAATAATAATATTGATGATAATTAATGATGATGATAATAATAATAATAATAATAATATTATTAATAATAATAATACTATATTGATGATGATGATTATGATGATGATAATAATATAATAAATGTTATTATAATTGATGAATAATAATAATAATAATAATAATAATAATAATACACAACTATAATAATAATAATAATAATAATAGAATAATAATAACAACAATAGTATGATAATGGTACTACTACTACTAATTTCAGTTCCAATTTACTATTAATAATTATAGTGAGGATGATTATGATAATAATATAATAATAATAATATTGATGATAATTATGATGATGATGATGATAATAATAATAATAATAATAATAGTAATAGTAATGATAATGGTACTACTATACTAACAACAACAGCAACAATATTTATATAGTATATATTTATGTATGTATTATATAACTTTATAAAAGTGTTTGGTTCAATTTGTTCTCTAGCCAAAACCAATGTCATAGCTCTTGTCTAAGTATTGGTATTTTAAATAATACATGTTTAAAATATTGCCTACAGAAAAGTGTTTAAATTGCTCACAACATGAAAACAATACGCATAGGGTAAAATTCTTGTTTCACTCCATCAATGCCTCTATTGATGAGAGATTTTTGAGTTTTTTATTTTATTTTTTTTGCTGTTTTTTTTCTTCTTTTTATTGACTGAAATTTGTGATTCTAAGAATTAATGTCAGGCGGTAATCTAATTTTATGTACAGTGAGATGCGACTTGGATTGAAAAAAAAAGAAAATGCAATCAATGAATCTGAATGAGACTTCTGATTTACAATTTCAAATATTAAACGGTTGTCTATGGAATTTATCCCAACGCTCCAATAAGCCACTTACAGATGCTGAAAACTATGTGGATGTCAATGCATTTTAAAACCCGGAATGAACTAGATGACGTCTAATGTGTGCCAGTGAGATTTGTCTTTCTAATCTGTATATTTCACATCCTCATTCATATTAAAAGATGCCTTAGGGATCCACACTGAGATTTGAATTCATAAAGAAAGTGCCATCGGGCTGGTGTTGGTCAGAACGTATTTAAATCCTACTCTTCACCCAGATATGAAATTATTAATTGCAGCTATTAGTCTCACCCATCGTGTTATTTTGGTGCCACCAGAGGCTTGTGGTTCTAAATATTGAGTGCATCCGGGGGTGAAGTTCAAAAGAGGATTATGTAAACGAACAGAGTGAGGAAAAGTTTGTAAACCCAGAAAAATAGAAGTCTCCTGTGGGAAATTGTAATTTAGCTATTTCATATTTCTTTGTAATTGTTCTATTATAAAGAAGTCTGATGTTTACAGTTTCATCAAGACCCTTGCACCCATTGTTCATGACTTGGTACAATTATCTGAGATCTGAGCTAATTATTCATACTTTTTTTTGAGGTAACATTTTCACAGAGAACATGACGAGTTCCCTCGGAGGAAACTGAACTTTAAGGTGAATGACAGCAACTCTCATGGGAAATGTTCTTTTTCTGCTTATAGAAAACCTCAAATCTCATTTAAATTAAAGCCGCATGTAGCTCATTCACAACACAAATTTCAGTTGTTTTTTTTTTTTCATGCTGCCCTACTTAGAGACCCACGGATGAAGAATTTCACAGCACACTTGACAAAATACATCTGGGCTTTTGTGGAGATTTAAGAGGAAGCAAGTAAACATCACTAGAGGGAGCTCTAAACGTACCTGGTTATCAACCATACAAATAAAACCTATATTAAAATATTATGTGATTGATACACCATAATTTTAGTTTAAAGCTCCATGAGATGGATTGTGTGGCAAAATGATTTATGGAATACAGATTTTCCTCAAACATGACACTCTAACCAACACTGTCAATGTAAACACACACCTGACGCACCTACACATAGACGCAAGAGACAGGATAAGAAATGAACCGTGTTCTGCACATCTGGTGTTGCATGGCAAATTATTCCATTTCCTGGCAAGGCTCATAGCATATCTGCTCATTTGCAATAACCAAGAATGGATGAATCGGTCATTCATTCATTTATAACAATTATCATTGTTTTGTTTTGCTTAGTTTCCGTTTTTTTCCTTCCCACTCCAAATTTCATTGAGGCAATAATCAAAATGTTAAATTCAATAGCAGGGATAGTCATTTGTCTCTGGAATCATTACATCTGCTGAAAGTCTTTCAAATTTTTCATTTTAGGACTGTGATCATTATCCATTATAAATTAAACTTTAAATTTTCACAGCATTCCCAGAATGCCCTGAGGCAACCATTAGTGTAAAATGTTTTTCCCCCTCTCTCCCTGAACCTTCTGCAGCAGTGCAGGGCAATAAAGCAGATAATGTTTGTATTCTATTTTATATGTGTATTTTCTCCCCGAGCTGTAATGAACTGTTAGACAGTACTAATGTGTTGCATTATAATGGGATCACTTTTAAGAATGCATTTTTTTATTTATTTATTTATGTCTATGGGTGGCACATCATTCTAATTGCATGTGACCGTGACATACATGACAGCCAAAATCTGCATGCTTTTTGGGAAAAAGTCTGGGAGGATATTTATTAGCAGATATAGAAATATAGTGGATCGGGCATTCAGATGAGTCCCCAGAATACCAACATGGCTCCGTGTATTCTACAAGTCAATAACGGGGGAAAAAATGAGTTTGACAGTTCAAAGAAAGCACCTCATAAAGCAATGCAAATATTGTTCCAGCTTCTCAGTGAACCCTAAAATGTATTCAGTGCGATTTTCATATTCAGGTGTGTGGAAGAGTTTATAATTAGCCATAGAGGAAGGTTTTCGGGTGCTTCCTCGATATCGATGTAGTTCCTCATTGGAAAACGCCTTTTTTCCTCCACCATCGTGGGGAGATGACACTTCAGTGTCAGTTTATTTTACCTCATCTGCAACATTATGACAGCACAGTTAACCAAGATGGCATATACACACAATTGACGAGAGTGATTAATAATGAATGCGGAGATGATGGACGGAATGGGGTTTTCCGACCATCGCCTGGCCATCAGGTTAGGATAACTTCAGATCTCATAAATATTTATTGCCCTTTATAAAGTTAAGTGTTGTTTCCTCCACAATCAATTCGATTCAGTGGGGTCGTTCGAGCCTCATCACTGAAGCTCAGGCTTTATTGGTAACAGTGTGAAATGTTTTACATCAGTTTCCAAACAAAACACTTTTTTTTGTGTGTGTTGTTAGCTCAGCTTACAGGACGCTGTGCGGTTTTAGGACTTGCTGCCGAAGATTTCGTCCCTTCATGTTGCTTGCCGTTTCGCCATTCTGAACATGATTGGATTAGCATATCTAACACGCGATAAGGAAGACCTGTGTTGTCTATGGAAACATTGATTTGAGGTTGATTCACTCCTCACTGGCCGGCAGTTTTATGTTTACTCCTTGTCCTCTATGGTCTTTTTTGTATAAACAACTCTGTAGTTCCCTCAGGATCTTATTTTATACGTTGTTTCATCAGCCTTCCTCCTATTTACTGTTTACACTCCCGAGTTTGACCCAGTCTCCCCCAGTCCAACTCAAAACGCACTTTTGTGATGGATCAAGATTAGCCATGTGGGAAGATGATTCAAAACTATTAATATTGATTAAACTGAGGTGCTGGGGTGTAAAAGATGTTTTGAATGCTTTGAATAATTCAGGATGGCTATGCTGAAAATTTTAATCCGGTTGAGGCAGAGATGGGCACCAATCGATAGAAAGACATGAGTTAAAAAAAGACATGCAATGAAGAATATTGGAGTGTGAAGACTCAGATCAGGCCATAAACAATATTACAACTTCCAAATCTTCAGCTGTGCGATATGCAGGACAAGTGAGGGATATTGATTTGCAATCAGTCTCTGTTACTGAACGCTTTGCCTTCGGCATGGTCTGCGGGAGATATCCCCTACATCCCCGTCCCATTATTTGTTTTCCCTGTTTATTTGATCTGTTTTGAAATCTTTTACTCATGAAGCATCGATCAACACCACACACACAAAGTATTTTTATGTTTTTTCTTGTCATCCTAAGAATCACATTTGTTTAGACCCGTTTCTCTCAACTTGTGGTGCATTAAAAAAAATAACAAATGGCTGTAACTGCCATAGGCATTGCAGAGTACAATTTCCCTCCAATAATTAGACAGGTGCAAGAGTTAAAGGTAAATATAATGCAAGTTAAAAACAGTAGTGATACAATAACTAGTGCTGGGCAAAAATAATTTTAATAATAATAAAGTAATTAATCATAATTAATCACATCCAAATTAAAAGTTTTTTTGACTTAAAATATGTGTATACGTGTATATTTATTATGTATATACAAATACACACATGCATGCATATATTTGAAAAAAAATTCTATTTAGATATAAAATATATAAGTATGTGATGCAAATTATATGTAAATTTAAATGTCTTGGTACCAAAATAGTTTTGTATATTTTTGTTCATGTATGTCTGTGTATCACATATAGTATATGTATATAACACACACACATATCTAATATCTAAACAAACTTTTTTTGGATCCAATTAATTATGATTAATCTTTGCCCTGCCCTAATAATAACCATTATATACTATATTTTGAGATTTTATTATTAAAAAAAATATTTTGCATAACTTATTGTGAGAAATATTAGTTTTAATATAGTGTTTTCAATGTTTAAAAAGTGCTTAGATTTTGGATAAATGTCTGAAAATGTAATTATGTTGCTTTATTGATAATTTATCTTACTAAATATGTAACATTAATTAAATAATAATGAATAAAATCTTAATAAATACAGGATATGAGAGTAATTCATTAGGCTTGAGCTTGAGGAAGTATGTCAATGTACAGTAAATAGGTAATTTTTCAAACATGCTGGTAAAGTAAAAAAAAAAAAATATATATATATAAAATCTTGACATTAGAAAGGTGTATTAGCCATGTATTAAACTATACGGTCTAAAAAATGCAACCCAGGGTAGATTAAATACAGGTTCACTTGCTGCAATGTTAAACATGGTTTGTTTTGAGCCTTACTAAATTGTGGTGTGGTGAATTATTGGCTGCGTAAAGAATGAAACCATCAAAATTCAAAAGACATGTACCCTGAAAAAAGAAAACACATTTTTGTATGGTAAAATTTTATAAATATGCTGTCATAATTATTTAAACTGTAATAATTAACGTCAAGGATAACTAGAATGTCTGAAATTTACACATTTACTTGATGTAATAAATGAAATTAGTGGAAAGAGTTTAATATATTATTCATTTGTTTGTAATATTTAAATAATTTTTATTATTACAAACTTGCACTGTTAAAAAAAAGTCAACTTAAATTTAAGGCAACCAGCTTCAGGACATTTTGAGTTTACTCAACTTAAATCGAGTCAAGTGCAGTACTTGGATAAAGGTTGGGTTAACAGATTCAATTATAAGGAGAATATTTTAAATAGAGATAAAAGTACATCTTATTTTAGTTTTTAAGTTACCACAAGAAGAGTAGCACTTATGCTTTGGGTCTTGGCATTTTTTTATCAGCATTAATGTCAGTCTTCACTCAGAGAGGCATAGCTGTGCTATAGCTCTGAGATCAGTAAGTATTTTTATAATAAATTTGCTCTTGGATTCAGTTTTCTTAAAATAAAATGAAATAACACATTTCATGTGAGTGTAAATGTGCGTCTTAAGTTATACCAAGTGTACTAATTTTAACTATAAGTTTTACTTTGATAACTTAATTTGATTACTTAATTTTGTTCCTTCTGCTAAAAAAAGAACTTGACATTACTTGATTAATTTAAATAAATATAGACTGAAAATGAAAGATAATTAAGCCACTTTCACTGAATTATTTAGCAGTGTTAGGCTAAAATTGAAGTAGAATCTAACATGACATTAACAAGTTATTTGCACTTGATATAAGAATAATATATTCTGTGGTAGAATTTACTTACGTTTTGCAAATTGTTATGAGGATTTTAAGTAAATCTTACAAATTATTTTGTAGATATTGTAGTGATTTGAATACATTTCTATAATTTTGATATTTAAGTTTTTACATTTTCATTTAATTTTGTAGAGAGAAGCAGCTTGATGTAAAATGACCTGATGCTAAACCATGCAATTGCAGTATATTTTTATCACAAAATTGAGTAGGCGATATGTTGTAAAAATTCATAGATCAAGCATTGCATGAAGAGAAAGAGGGATTACATGTTCTGTGTGTTCTTTTTGCTCTGATTTTGCATGCGTGTTGGTAACAGAGAAGGCGAACTCTCAGTGAGTGGTCAATCTGGGACGGACAGGCTGTTAGTAGAGAGAGGCTTGTCCTGATTAGGACCCCTGCAGCGGGAGAGAAAGGGCAAAGAAAAGAGCAACAGACTCGAGAGAACAGAGAAAAAGAGTGCCACAAATCAAAATCTGTTTTTCTTCCTCCTGTCACACTGCTCACTATAGCCTAGCCTATCTGTCAAATTCCACATTTTCAGAAGTATAATTCAATTTATAGAGGACTAGCTATTTTTGGAGTGTTTCTTTCACATTACACAGCATATTAGGGTATTGCAAGACAAAAATAAACCTTTCATTGATAAAACCAAAGGCTTATTTTATACCCCTCACACACACTGTACATTTTGTGCATTAAAAATGTAAATGAGAATGTTACAGATTGCAAATTAAAATGTAAAAAAGTCTATTATAACTATTCATATAACACGATAACTTTTTAAAATATTGATATAACTAATTACAATTATATCATTTAGATTACTTAGCAAAATTTCTATCTGCTGTTAATCATTTTCAAACAGGTTAGGCTATCTTTACAATAATACTCAACACAGATTACGGATAGTTTTTAAATTCTTCAACACTTATATTAGGATTAAATTTCATTTGAAAGGATATTTACTGCAAATTTGACTTAAGCACTTCAATTTACTCTAAGATTGTTTTGAGGTTACAAACACAAACTTCAAAAGTTTTAGCTGGTACTGTTTTTGCATAAAGTAGCTACAGTTTAACTGGATACAGTGGCATCTCACAATGCTTATAGGACATAATGGTTGATCTTAAAAAAATCAATAAATAAAGATTCAGAATTAATAATAATAATAATAATAATAATAATAATAATAATAACTAATAATAATAACTAATAATAGTTATTTATTTACAAATTACTATTTTTCAACAAACTATTTACACTATAATAATATTCAACACATCCTAGCCTAGTTTTAACAGAAATTACTCACGACTTACAACCCCCCTTCCCACAACATAAACATTTTGTAAAGTGAATACAATGTCATTGCTTATTTCTCTGTAACCGTCTGCAGTTTTTTATTTTATTTTATTTTTTATAATTTTTTTAAACTTTTGAAATAGTGTTTTATTTTAACAGGGACAATGCTCATTAATCAACAGTAAAACTCTAAATAAGCCAGAGTTAGCCACAAGGGCTAATTTTCAGCTCTTGCCGCTGACAGATTTTAAAAAGGCAGCCTAAAATCAAAAAACACATGATTACATTTACAATAACAGAAAAATTACATACAGCCAACAGACAAACATATCGTAAAAGAGAAAAGAATTACACATGATTACAAACTTGATTTTCTTTTAGCCATTTCTTTAACTTGTATTTAAATGTAGAATAATTTGTAATATCCCTTAAATCAAGAGAAAGTGTATTCCAGAAATGACTGGCTCTAACTGAGAAGACTGACCATGCAAAGTTGTACGTCCAAACTGCACAGCACAGTCTCCTCTAGTGATAGATTGTGTTGCTCTGCTATTATTATTCTTTAGTGTCACAAACTCACATAACGGAGGTGGAGCATATCCATTTAAAAATCATACAAGCATCAGGCAAATATTTCATATTATCAAAGCTCAATAAATAATATTTTTGTATTATATTTCAATGATGATACCTAGTAGTCTTCTGATCAAAAACTTTGCAGCTGTTTATAAACTGATTCAACTGATTTTAAAACTGTTTTACTGGTGTGTGACCAATAAGACAATATGTAATATTAGAAAAAATCATGGAGGGCATAACGTTTCCTGCTTTTTTAGTCAAGTAAAGCAGGAAAAAATATTAACGACCTTCTTGCAATGCATTAAATGCAAAAATTACAAATGCATGCATTTAGTTAACTCCTAATGCTATTTGTACAGCTAGCTAAATTTTGGAGAACACTTGAAAGTTTAATTTTACAGAATTTATAAGGTTTTTATTTATTTTTTATTTATTATTTTATTATTTTTTATTATTTATTTTTTTTTTTATTTTTTTCAAAAAAGACAATTAGTCAGAACAACAAATATTTACATGTTTAATTTGGTTATTCTAACAATATATATTTTTATATTTATTTTCTTTATAAATAAAGCATGATATTAATAATAAATATCAACATATCAAATATCGAATATCAAACTCTAAACTCTAAAGTGAAATGCTTTATTTTTAAGTTCTCTAAAAATGTAATCAGTAGTTTAGAGAATAAATCCAAAATAGCTCGAACACGCATACACATTGCTAAATAAACACTATGCTCTTACACAACCAAAGAATATGTTTCCCCCAAAGTTCCCGATAGAGAGACTGCTTCATAA
>NC_079435.1:22116171-22128671 GCF_903798145.1 Danio aesculapii | reverse complement strand
GGATTGAGATACAGTGCAAATAAACCACGTAATCCCCCTTCTCTCTCAGTTGAGTCTCTCGGTGATGCTTACACCATACCGTATATCCCATTCTTTATATTTATTTGTTAGTTGTGTATTAATATTAATTATTATTTGGTATATTTGAGTGGTGTAATGTAATTTTAGTAATATTGAGAATGAATATTGCATTTTATTACTCCGGATTACTTATTTTTATTGCCAATTATATTGCATACATTATTTATTTGTTTATTATTTATTATTTACTTATTTATTAATTTTTCCAATTAATAAACTGTGCACCTACACAAAGAGTTATTCCACTTGATTAGAATGAGACATAAATCTATTTGGGCTGTGAAAGAAGCTTACAAGTCTTAACCACAGGACTGTATTACCGTCTCCAGTCACCAATCAATGAATACAAATAACTAAATTTACAAAAGCCAATATGTTCAACTCTGCATGACTCCTGTTTTCCCTCATCCAAACACTGAGTCATTCTCCTATTTCCATTGCCATTTAATCATGTGGATTACTGACTATTGTCAATCTTTTTTCACCTTCAGCCACCTGACATATTGCAGCAATTGTCACCTTCTAAGTGTGTTGGAAGGTGCAAGAGATTGTCTGTTGACTATCTGTCATCAGTATAATCTAGCAGCTTTGCCAAAATTAGGTCTTTTGTTCAGCAGGGGTTTGGTCTTTAAAGGCAGGGTTGCTGCATTTTAGGTCAGGAAAGCAGCTCCCTGATGAGCGCCGAAGGCAGCCATATGTTGGTTTACAGCAGAGCAGAGACCTAGTTCATATTTGACTTGTTTCTATCTTTTGTTGACCCAGTATATGTTTATCATTCCATATTAAAGTGACTTGCTGATTAATGAAAGTTTCCTCTGCTGTTTTGTTGAACACTCACGGTGTTTGTTAGCCACATGATGTGCTAATAGAACAAGAGATATGATTGTTTGTTTGGTTTATTCTTAGTATGCTTTTAATCACCGAGTACAATAATTAGAATAGAATAGATTTTAATTAGTATTATAAAGGTTAAAGAAATGTACTGTAAATGTAACATTTAAAGGTGTCATGAACTGAGATCTCAACTTTTACTTGGGCTTTTGATATTTCAGAGGTCATTTTGCTAAAAATATCCTGTAAGTTTCAGAGATAAAATCATCCTTATTACTGAAATAATAGCTTTTGTTGACAGAAGGTTGAGAAAATGCCAGATCCTGGAGTCTACTGATCTACGATGTCATAGATAAAACACCCCCCCTGCAAACCATGCCAATGCTTTTTATGTAGTCCCGCCTACTAATTTATATATATTCAAATTAAGCCACAAAGGAGCAATAAATATGTTCACATTTTCACATTAATTATTAATAAAAAGCTTACAGGACAAGTAGGCTATAGATTATATATTTATTATGAAGAGAACTATTTATCAGCAAACTAAATTATTTTTTAAATAAAAAAATTATAATTAAAATGTTATATGTGCAAGTAAATTAGTCTAAACCCATCCTAACATTCCCTGCCACATTCTGTGATCTCACACTGTCACTCTTCGAGGCCTATGAATAAAAGACTTAACAAAATTAAAGAAATAATCACATTAACAATTTTTTTTAGGCTATAATTTCTGTGACAGATTCTACATTCATTGAGATGAGGAGAAAAGCTCTGATTTCATTGTTTTGTTGGGATTATATACAAATATGCAGTATATATCAACAGTATCGAATGATCTTTTACTTATATCTATATAAAAAAGAAGGCCAGTGTCGGTGCCAGTAGTGTAGTGGTTAGTGCGTCAACACATGCACTCCAGTGCTCACGGTGACCTGAGTTCAATTTCACCTTGCGGTCTTATGCCGATCCTTCCACTCTCTGTGCTCCCATTGCTTTTCTGTCAGTAATCTCTACAATAATCTCTACTTTCCTATCCAATAAAGGTGAAAAAAACTAATTATAAAAAAAGAAGGCCAGTAAGGCCGTTTAGCTTGCCAGAGACATGTACTGTATACACAAAAGATTTTGTTCATTTGATTACTTTTAATCAGCACACAGGGTAAAATAAATAATAAAATTGAACTAATTAAACTTGAAGATCTTCAATAAATGTAAAATTTAAAGCTATCATAAACTGAGATCTCAACTTTTACTTGGGCTTTTGATATATTAGAGGTCATGTTACTAAAAGAATATTCTGTAAGTTTCAGAGATAAAATCCTCCTTATACTATAATAACAGCTTTTGTTGACAGAAGGTTGAGGAAATTCCAGATCCTGGAATGTACCCATTTACAGTATGATGCCATAGGTAAAACACCTCCTCCACCAAAGCATACCAATACTTATGTAGCCCCACCTACTAATTTACACAGGGCACAGACAAATTAAGCCACAAGGAGCAATAAATATGTTCACATGTTCACATTAATTATTGATAAAAAGCTTACAGGACAAGTGGGCTATAGATTATGTTCATTAGGAAGAGAACAGATGAACATAGACTGGTTTTCCTATTTAATAACACTCTAAATTGTTATTTTTTTAAATAATAAAAATAATTTTCAATGTTATTGTTCAAATAAAGCAGTCTAAACATCCTTATGTTCCCTGCCGCATTCTGTGAAATCGTTTGTTTATTTGATTGCAAACTCAAAGCCCGATCACAGGTCAGAAACATAATGCTAAATACTTGAATGGATATCCTGCGACTTTTCAGAGCAGTAAAATTCAAATTGGAAATAATAGCAAATTCTTTGTTGTGTCAAGTTAACCTTCGGGGCTGTCAAGCATTAGTTAAGTAACTAACTAAATAACCATCTAACTTTTTTAATTAGTTAGTTACTTACAGAACTTACTTTATTTATTCATTTATTTATTCATTTATTACTTATACACTAGCAGATTTTCCTGAGCAGTTTCCTGCACTTTCAGTTATTGTTCATGAAAATTGTCCAGGTTATGTATATTGCATATTTCATGCTTTTCAGATCTATCTTTTCACACTGAGGAAAAGTGACAGACTTAAACACAACTATTGCAAAAGGGTAAGGCATTTACTGCAGGCTCAAAAAACCATCATAATGCAGGAACAGCTCAAGGGTGTAAACTTATGAACAGGTTGATGATGTGTAATTTTTTTACTCATTTTCTTTAAAGATTGCATTTTATCATTTTAGTTCTGCCTTTCAGAAGCTAAAATACTTACATATTTCCCAGAAGACAAAATAGACAAAACAGCCCTGATTTTGTGTTTTTTTTTCCCCCAAGATGTCCAGTACTTACAATTATCACTTATCTGAATGTCAAGACACTTTTATGATGCTTATTTTACAGAGACTGTTAAATAAAAATGAAGATTGTAAAAAGCTTATATAAAGCTTAAAAAAGCTTTAATACATCAATTTACAGGGTAAGCTGTGTACTGATTTTCATAATCAGCAGAAAGAAGGCTCTCCTTAAAAATAGCTGCTTCGGATTAGATGTGGATAAAGTAGTAGAAAGCTTATCAACAACTCAAATATTAAGTCTTTAGAAAAGTCCAGAAACAATGCCTTTTGTGACTGGCAAAGATGCTGTACTTAATATCATATATGAAGATCAGAAAGGACCTCATTAACTGCTGACTATGGAAGGTGAACAGTTGTAGGGCATGCACTGCAAAAATTGGGGTTATTCACGCTTGTTAACCAATCATTAAATTTATAATTAGCGTGTCCAGATTGATTTAATGACCAATAAAAATGCTAAAATATGAAATCCCATACTTGAAGTAAGCTTACTTTAATAGATCATACATTAACAAAAACAAAGTAAAAATAAAAAACAGCATGACAGTTGTCATAATGGCAATAAATGCAAACTGTTGAAATTGTTTTTGAAATTGTACTTTTACATTCCAAATTTTAACTTCTTTTGCAACCATTTTATTTTTGTTTATTTTGTATTTTAATGTAATGTTTTTTTTGTTGGTGAGTTATCTGCATTTCATATAATTTATAAGACATTCTAGGTATTTATTGGGGGCTCTCAGATTTCCTGGGGCCCTAAGCGGCGATTATTGGTTAAATACACCCCTGGCAATATAGGTAAAGGTAAGGCCCACTACCATGCTTTTGACAAAACCAAAACAAAAGATCAAAATACAAACTGTTTTTGTAAAATAGAAGTGAAACATTCACAGTTAAGAATGACCAAAAATAAAAGAGTAGCCTATATTAAGCAGTTTTTTCTTTTTGCTTTTAATGACCTTTTTTTTTTTGCACTGGTACCTTCCAATTTTACATTGATTAATTTAATCGTCATCTGACCAGTAGTGATGGGCATTTGGACATTGTGAACTTTGTGAAAAAATGTGCACACAGGTTACATAGCTACCTGGGGTCCGTTCTTCGTTTGTGGATTACTCAATTAGCTGGATTTGGTTATTGACGATTTGACACGATCCAGGATCATTTCGTTCTTCAAAACTGATCCAAGAGTTGTGTCATAGCAACAGTTCTTGTAGCTCAAACCTGCTAGGGAGCAAGCTCATTTCAATAAACAGGATTAGATCGGGTCAGTTCAAGCAAAGATAATACTGAAAGTATGTACTGAATTCTGTTATTTTCTTACAGTAGTATACACTTGGGAAAATAGTAAATAGTATATATTAAATAGTATATATATATAAAAAAAAAAACGTACGCTATCTGCACTCCGAAATAAAAGAACAAAGAAAAAAATGTATTTATATGAACTTTTTAAAATCGCTTTAGTACAATTTGTGTATGATAATAGACATGCTTGCCTTTTTAGGCACATACAAACTAATAGAAATATTTTGTTCAGTTACAGCACATTGTCTTACATATCTGTTCATATGCTGATATTCAATAATACTATATATCATGATTTAAACTTTTCGAGTGTCTTAAAAGAAGTTTCACATTGAATTTGCAGTGGTTTTCAGACAGCTCCAAATGGTTGGAGACTTTGAGGTGCAGTATGAAAGTTTGACACCCAGTGGTTGAACTAGGTATTGCATTCCAGATTTCAAAACAAACGCAAGCGGCAGGTTATCAGATTGACAACATCAACAGGAGCAAGCCTGACTCTCGAGCCTAAAGGCTGATGTAAACAGTGTTCTAAAAAACACAACAGCATGCGACAGAAGGAATATTTTCCATATTAAACAGTTTTTGTCCTAACCAACACCTGAAATATATATTTTAGAAACGTATTCTATTTCCTGCATCTGAACAAACAGAAGCTATGACAATGATCACCTCAGGTACACCTCATGTGCTTTATTACAGTAATTGCCATTTGAAATTATATTTATTTCTGTAAACTGGAAGCATCAGCTGATAGTTTACCTCTGATCATGAAAATAAAATAATCCATTTGTATATTTTAGACTTTAACTCAGTGCAAGCCAAGTTAACAAATATCATTCATTCAACATGAACATAAAATACTGTAATTCGATTGTAACCTTGTAAAAACAGAATAGGTGTTCAATAGAATGATCCACTTTTCTATATATATATATATATATATTATATATATATATATATATATATATATATATATATATATATATACCACTTCACCACACTATACACTTCACAATACACTATTTCTGTTATTATACCTATTAAAGTAACCTTTTAGTAACCTTTGCACCTCAGGTTTCTTAATTAATACCGTATATGTATGATATGATAAACGTTTCACAATTATAGCAACAGGAAATTTGATATTGCCTCATCATATCATCAAATCACTCATTAACATACATTCTGGTGCATTCTTTTTTCTTTCCACTGAAATGGGATAGGGAATAAATGTATTTGGATTCAGAGCACCTTTACATGCATTTCACAGTGTCTATGACTGAATCTTTGAAACAATCAAAAAAATTGTAGTCTGTGCATTGCTATGGCTTGCTTTAAACCTGAAACAAAGTTTTACAGTATATGAGAAATGTTTGGAAACTTGTTATTTAATAAAACAACTTCTTTGTTCATGAGATTAATATATACATTTGTATTCTATTTGTGAACAAGTTATTTGTTCTTTTCTGTTATCCAATTCGCAAAAACATTCTGAAGAATTCATTCAGAAATATGACTGATCTGTTTTTTGCTAAACTCACTGTCTGCAATATTCTGGTTGCTCTGGAGGGGAAAATTATTATTGAATATCCTAAATTTCTATCTGTTCTTCACACAAAGTTGCTGTACAAGAATGAAATAATGGTGTTTTGGGGTCCTTTATTGAAATCATTGTTATTGAATTCAAACTTTTTTAAACAAGAAAGGCGGATAAATAATGAATTATTTCTGAGTAAATATTTGGTAACAGATGCTGTGGTTATTTTAAATGTCACCCGCACACTGTTAAAAAAAAGCTGCTGACATATTTGTTGGATAAAATTAACCGTATTTTCAACTTGGTTTGAACTAATATCAAACTTTACATTAATCTGACTCTAGCTGAATTTTGTAGAAATTTAAATGGTTGGAAAACCCCACCTTTTTATTTTAAATAAAGTTAAATTGACACGCAGGATGCCATGACTTATTAATCATTTATATTTTTTACATTGTTTCAGTTTCAGGCATTTCAATCCATTTGACCTTGTTATATACTCCCAGCATGCCCTTGAGCATTTAGTGGCATTTAGTGGTTCACACTAGGCTTGGGTTAATAGACAATGCCATCGTTCACCGCCAGTGGCTGGTAGACGTCACGATGCTGAGCTGGCATCGCGATCCTCCGCCCCGTCTCCTTTCGCAAACCCGCTCGCGAAAAATAGACACTTAGGCCCCGTTTACACTAATACAGCTTCATTTTAAAATGGCATTTTAGAATGAAAACGATCCACATCCACATTGGCGTTTCATCTAGCATTTCTGAACAGCCCTCCGTCCACACCATACGAGTACCACTTGCTGAAAACGCGCATCACGTGACCACACACAGATACACACACTGTCATGCGCTTGTCTGAGCTCCAGCTCAGTGGATACTTTGAGCAGTGCAAGTCGGACAGTTTATCAAGGATGTACCGCTGGATCGAGTCTCACTACAGTTCTTAAACGTAATATTTTAATTCATCTTATCTCTATCTAATGACTCGTCTGTCTTTTAAATCTATCAGGTAACATGTCACAGCGTCAGTACACTGCTTTAATCTTTCGATTTCACGGTTGTACTTCATAATTTTAGCGAAAACCTCACATACTGTTGGTTGGTTCTTGTTGGTTGTACACCTTTTTTACCAACCAAGTTTGTCGACGCGTATAAATGCTGAGTATAACAACTCAGATCACTCTGCCTATTCATGCCAGAGTCCTGCGGAAAAAGTGACTGACAGGTGGTAATTTGTGTGTAACTTTCTTTATTTATTTATGATTTGGTTATGGGTAAACAAAGACCATGCGGGTGAGGTAGTTGAAACGGTAGGCTATTAATGATTAATTCGTAATGAATTAATTATTTATTAATAATTAATTCACAGACACCTACGACGATGATGCCATCGTCCATCACGATGTTTCACAATAGACATCGTAAGATGCAAATTGGTCTGCATTGCCCAACCCTAGTTCACACTCTACACAATTGGAGAGGGTAACGCTACTGCTCTGGTTTTTGTGCTCAACTTCCCTTCGTATGGTTAGTAATCGAGCCTAAATCAGACTTTCAGCAGTTTGAACCCATGCACTGTAAACCAGTGCCTCTCAGCTCATTTTCTTTCCCTCTCTGCTCCTACCATTTGAGAAAAAAAAGAGTTTTTTAAAGTCTCCGAAATGTACCGCTTTAGATTACTCACCACTCTAGGTGGCCTTGCTCTCATTAACACCAATATACAAAATGTGTGGAAGTGAAAGAAAGACATGGTGAGAGGAAAAAGCAAGCCAGACATGCACAGATAACTTGTTTTACTTTGGTTTTCAATTTTCTCATTATACAGTATACAAGATAAATCAATGGCGACTTTGCAAGTTTGGAGACTATAACGAGGAGGAGAAGCAACCATCTGCGTTTCATCTCCGACGGCCACTTTTTCGATAATGAGCCACCCAGTATGTGTACCTCTGCTGCCAAGTGACGATATGTGGACGTCTTTTAGTAAGGCTACTGCTTTCTGGGTGGGCGAAACCATACCCAAGTTTCTCCAATTACTGAGACCCTCCAGCACCAGTGGCTTCACTGCCATACTGGAGCAGCTCTTATGACAGCATGTCAGTTATAATGCCACCCCATGTCACTGTCATTCCCATAACTAGGCCTGACACGCCCTCGCCTCGCCAAAACGCTTCTCGAATGTTCTCATCATCTAACATTCACCACAGCGGAAGGCGAATTGAACAGGTATATTCCATGCCTTTATGGAGCATGCCTACCTGATTGGACGGCAGCATGCAGTGACATTGGTATAATTGGCCGTATCTGTTCAGATAATGTTTTTACCCTCGGGCAGCATTCATATTGATTCAGATTGATTGAGCTATAGATTAACTTGCTATGACTTTTGGCCTATTACTATGAATTGATTGCCAGCCAGGCTGTAACCAGTTGGGAATGTATAATTGTGGCAGATGTGTCATCGTGTAATTGTGTCTCAGATTCCTTGAATGCGAGGTGTTTTTTGTTGTTGCGCCATTTCGACGATTCCCATCTCTGGGTGGGTTTTGGCACATATGTGTCAGAATTCAGACTGTTAGAGATTAGCGCCAACAACACTGAATATGGAATAAGCCCATAAGCTGATGTGCGGACATACTCGCCGGTGTTGACTTGTGCATTGTCCGTTTCAAAAGCGGCACTATTATGCGTAATCCCCCTCGCTCCGCCGCCATTGATCTAACCCACCCACTCGCTTGGTGGGCATGACAATGTGACGAGAAGGTTTGCTCTCTTAGACGTGTGGCTCTGATCCTGAAGAAACAATTCCATCTATCTTCAGTAAAGCACAAATCCCCTATCACACACCAGTCAAATTATCATCCATATCAAGAGGCTTTCTGTCAGATAATGTCATTTTGTGAGGCCAAACGCTAGTGAGTGAAAAGACATGAAAGGCTTCTGGTCCCTGCAGACAAGGGCAGCAAAGGATGACTCTTCCTGATATCTTCAGATCTTTTCTTTTTCCCGCTCTGTCCTTCTTTCCGTTCTTAAGGCATTCAAGAGGATCATGCAAATGTATCATTCTGTCCTCATTAAGGGTGAGAATCCTGGCACTGTATCCATCTTTTTGAATAATGTTGATATAACCGTGCTGTTGGCGGATATTTCGATTCGTCATACTGAGCTTGATAAAGGACTCTGGAGTAGTGCTGACATTATTTTGGTGGGGGAAAAATCTCCCTTTTTGGCCTTTAGTTCACATCTATTACATTTCAAATATTGTTAGTGTACACTGAAATATTCACAAAATTAAGGTTTAAAAGATGTTTAAAATGGACAGAATTCAGTCCTGCTGGATAGAAGACCTTTTATAAAAGCGTAGGTGCAGTAAATACACATTGCAAAGATCTATTTGTATGCTAAATGTGGTGCAACTTTATTTTGAATTAGAGTTTTTTTAATGTTTCTGGGAAAAACTAATTCTAAAAAATTGTTGATATTTGAGGGAAAAAGAACCATTTTCTGTGTGTGTGTGTGTGTGTGTGTGTGTGTGTGTGTGTGTTTTTTTAACAACAGGGGTGATAAAATAATGATAAAATAATAACAATATATTAATATATACTGTATAAATTTGTTATGCTGGCAAAATTTAGTATAAATTTTACACTGCAAGAAAACTGGTGTGCAGTTTTTTTTTGTAGTGAAGGATGCAGTGGCCATTTTGTTGTCACACTGTGGTCCTTTTTTGAGAAAGGCTTCTGGTTAAGGACTCAGTATGATTGCCTGCAAAGGTGCAGACATCTAGTTTTCAGCGACCGGGTGTACAGGGGCACTCTTGGAGACAGGTGAAACAGTTTTGTTACTTTTTGAATTCAAATATGTTCATGGTTAAACCTTCCCCAGCCATAACTGTCACTGGAGTAAGGTTTTATTTAAACTGACCCAGTATTTTTAAGTACTGTATCTTTTTCTCTTGTCCTGTTTCTTTTTCACTGTATAACAGGACACGATTCCATTTGTGTGCATGCCTTGCTTTTCATCTGTTGTACCTTTTGGAGTCTTAAAATAGTAAAACACCTTTTATGTAATGACTGATGCTTCTGTCATGCAGTTTTCTATTGTATGCTGCAGAAAAAAAGGAAGAAAGAGAACAATGCTGGCTTTTTGGGTTAAGTAACATTCATAGTCTGAAGCTGTGAGGCATTAGAGCTGTGAATTAGTACACATCCCTGTTGCTTTGTCCTTGAAGAAATTACGCTCTAATTAGTTCTATTATTCTGTAATTGTCGCCTTAGTGCTGGTCAGCTAAACTCAGAGCATATATGAGAGCTAAAGTCAAACCGAAAAGATTTCATCTCAGCCATTACTTGCACATTTAATCAGCCTTTTTTTTCTTTCATCCCATGGGTTCTTTTTTGTATGCTATTGTTATGTAGAAATATTTCACCAAATCCCTGGTATTTTCCAATGTTTTTCTTCACTCCGTTGCCAGTTAATTTCTAATATGTGAAATCTATTTTCTGGCAGAGTCGCTACAAGGCTTTGAGAATGCTAAATATTCCAAATGCCATTTGAAATGCTTATGCTTTTGTTCAAGACTAGACTCTGCTAGGGGGGAAAATGCAGGTGAAGGTTTTAAGAGGAAATTCTTTTCACCTTTTTGACATCTTAATAGATTAGATAAGAAGAAACAATTTAAATGCTGTTTATATAACTTTAAATTTTTATATAACTATAGAAACATATTTAAATGTTTATATAAACTATTTAAATGCTGTAAATCGGTGAATATATTTTATAGGTGGAAAAATTCTAAAGTATATTTAATTCTAAATTGTTTCTTATAGATAGCAGGAATTAAAATTAATGCAATGCAAAAGGAAACTTGTGTGTTACTGCTTGGGTTACTCCCTTTTAAAAAAAGTCATCAACATTCCTTAGAAAATGTCATGATCAGATCATTTTAGCAATGTATTCCTATTAAACATCTTGGGGTTGTTGTTTTTTTTTTTATCAAGCTTATGGAATTGAGGAAAAGCAGTAAACTAAATGTTATACTCGTGTTTGCATTACTGAAGCTTCAATTACATCCTTAAGCAATGATGTAGAAATCTCTGAGGAAAATATTTCTCTGGATATGTGCAAATGAGCAGCTTTTAAAGAGATCTTAATGATGGATCACCCAGTGCTCGCATACCAAAACTTTTGTTCATCCTAAGGGCTTTTTCAAATGACAAATTTGAGACTTTTTATATTATAATTAAACAAAGTGCAAATGAGACCTTCATTAAGTTGACAGAGCAGTAAAAAAAAACTTTTCCTCATAGTATGTGTGGATAAAAGGGATCAGTGTCAGATCACAGTGAGAGACAGAACATCAAGTTCAGAACTTCACACTTCTCACCTGCGTGTGTGTGTGTGTGTGAAATATTGTTTTATGAATGTTTGTGCGTATTTTTGCATGCACACAGAGTGATGCTGTGTCCATTCATGCTTGGATGACTTCCTCAGGTTCAGAGCAGCGGTCCATATTGGCAAGGGATTAATTGTTGTTATTATGCAAAGGATGTGAATTCTTTTGTATGAAATGAAATATGCCTATTTCTCACTTTTTCCACTCTGTTTCACAATGTGCCGCACGCAAAATTATTTCTACTTTTACAAGCTGAGTGAGTCTGCTTGAAATGCTTGAAGCTTTATTTTTCTTAGTTTTGAAGCTGGCAGTTTTAAGCTCACTCCAAACCTCTCCTGCAGCATTTTATTTAAAAATACAACAGCTTTTGCAAGCACACACTTTTTCCTCCTCCTTCAAAGTGCTGTTCGTGTGGGTCCCTGAATTTGCCGGTGTTATTTACTTTCGTTACTCCGTCCCCCCCGGCCTCTTGCCTCCCCGTGTGCCATCAGTCTGTATATGAGCCGCCAGTTTTTATCCTGTCCGTAATGATTCCTGCATCCAGCGTTTGTAGAGAGTTTCAATGAACGCATCAGGCGAGCCGACAGGGGCCGCTGGCTGCGTACCATGCAAGGGACCAATTAAAGCGCCCTGCTCTCTGCGGGGCAAGTTTTGTCACGTCAGCTGATTATAAAAAGCCCACATCATACTCCTCACTTGATTCTGGCCCTCAGGTCTCTGCGGCTCCAGGGGGAGGATGAAGGAAACTGGGAGCGAGAAAGAGAGGTAGTGAAATGGCAACGGTCCAAAACCCGAAGACTTTTTCCGTAGGACCCAGGCTGGTTGGGAAAGGTCACTGGGACTGAGATGAAGCAGGCTACGGAAAGAGAAGGGTTGCTGGGTAATTGGAGCTCTCAGCACACTGGCACTAGCCCATGTAGCACTGTTGTCAGAGAGGTCTCACCGGCGCA
>NC_079435.1:22106171-22113671 GCF_903798145.1 Danio aesculapii | reverse complement strand
TGTGTGCCAGTGAGATTTGTCTTTCTAATCTGTATATTTCAACATCCTCATTCATATTAAAAGATGCCTTAGGGATCCACACTGAGATTTGAATTCATAAAGAAAGTGCCATCGGGCTGGTGTTGGTCAGAACGTATTTAAATCCTACTCTTCACCCAGATATGAAATTATTAATTGCAGCTATTAGTCTCACCCATCGTGTTATTTTGGTGCACACCAGAGGCTTGTGGGTCTAAATATTGAGTGCATCCGGGGGTGAAGTTCAAAAGAGGATGTATTTAACGAACAGAGTGAGGAAAAGTTTGTAAACACCAGAAAAATAGAAGTCTCCTGTGGGAAATTGTAATTTAGCTATTTCATATTTCTTTGTTAATTGTTCTATTATAAAGAAGTCTGATGTTACAGTTTCATCAAGACCCTTGCACCCATTGTTCATGACTTGGTACAATTATATCTGAGATCTGAGCCTAATTATTCATACTTTTTTTTGAGTAACATTTTCACAGAGAACATGACGAGTTCCCTCGGAGGAAACTGAACTTTAAGGTGAATGACAGCAACTCTCATGGGAAATGTTTCTTTTCTGCTTATAGAAAACCTCAAATCCTCATTTAAATTAAAGCCGCATGTAGCTCATTCACACACAAATTTCAGTGTTTTTTTTTTTTTCATGCTGCCCTACTTAGAGACCCACGGATGAAGAATTTCAACCACACTTGACAAAATACATCTGGGCTTTTGTGGAGATTTAAGAGGAAGCAAGTAAAACATCACTAGAGGGAGCTCTAAACAGTACCTGGTTATCAAACCATACAAAATAAAACCTATATTAAAATATTATGTGATTGATACCACATAATTTTAGTTTAAAGCTCCATGAAGATGGGATTGTGTGCAAATGATTTATGAATACAGATTTTCCTCAAACATGACACTCTAACCAACACTGTCAATGTAAACACACTGACGCACCTACACATAGACGCAAGAGACAGGATTAAGAAATGAACCGTGTTCTGCACATCTGGTGTTGCATGGCAAATTATTCCATTTCCTGGCAAGGCTCATAGCATATCTGCTCATTTGCAATAACCAAGAATGGATGAATCGGTCATTCATTCATTTATAACAATTATCATTGTTTTGTTTTGCTTAGTTTCCGTTTTTTTTCCTTCCCACTCCAAATTTCATTGAGGCAATAATCAAAATGTTAAATTCAATAGCAGGGATAGTCATTTGTCTCTGGAATCATTACATCTGCTGAAAGTCTTTCAAATTTTTCATTTTAGGACTGTGATCATTATCCATTATAAATTAAACTTTAAATTTTCACAGCATTCCCAGAATGCCTGAGGCAACCATTATTGTAAAATGTTTTTCCCCCTCTCTCCCTGAAACCTTCTGTCAGCAGTGCAGGGCAATAAAGCAGATAATGTTTGTATTCTATTTTATATGTGTATTTTCTCCCCGAGCTGTAATGAACTGTTAGACAGTACTAATGTGTTGCATTATAATGGGATCACTTTTAAGAATGCATTTTTTATTTATTTATTTAATGTCATTGGGTGGCACATCATTCTAATTGCATGTGACCGTGACATACATGACAGCCAAAATCTGCATGCTTTTTGGGAAAAAGTCTGGGAGGATATTTATTAGCAGATATAGAAATATAGTGGATCGGGCATTCAGATGAGTCCCCAGAATACCAACATGGCTCCGTGTATTCTACAAGTCAATAACGGGGGAAAAAATGAGTTTGACAGTTCAAAGAAAGCACCTGCATAAAGCAATGCAAATATTGTTCCAGCTTCTCAGTGAACCCTAAAATGTATTCAGTGCGATTTCATATTCAGGTGTGGAGAGTTATAATTAGCCATAGAGGAAGGTTTTCGGGTGCTTTCTCGATATCGATGTAGTTCCTCATTGGAAAACGCCTTTTTTCCTCCACCATCGTGGGGAGATGACACTTCAGTGTCAGTTTATTTACCTCATCTGCAACATGATGACAGCACAGTTAAACAAAGATGGCATATACACACAATTGGACGAGAGTGATTAATAATGAATGCGGAGATGATGGACGGAATGGGGTTTTCCGACCATCGCCTGGCCATCAGGTTAGGATAACTTCAGATCTCATAAATATTTATTGCCCTTTATAAGTTAAGTGTTGTTTTCTCCACAAATCAATTCGATTCAGTGGGGGTCCGTTCGAGCCCATCACTGAAGCTCAGGCTTTATTGGTAACAGTGTGAAATGTTTTACATCAGTTTCCAAACAAAAACACTTTTTTTTGTGTGTGTTGTTAGCTCAGCTTAACAGGACGCTGTGCGGTTTAGGACTTGCTGCCGAAGATTTCGTCCCTTCATGTGCTTGCCGTTTCGCCATTCTGAACATGATTGGATTAGCATATCTAACACGCGATAAGGAAGACCTGTGTTGTCTATGGAAACATTGATTTGATGTTGATTCACTCCTCACTGGCCGGCAGTTTTATGTTTACTCCTTGTCCTCTATGGTCTTTTTTTGTATATAAACAACTCTGTAGTTCCCTCAGGATCTTATTTTATACGTTTGTTTCATCAGCCTTCCTCCTATTTACTGTTTACACTCCCGAGTTTGACCCAGTCTCCCCCATGTCCAACTCAAAACGCACTTTTGTGCATGGATCAAGATTAGCCATGTGGGAAAGATGATTCAAAACTATTAATATTGATTAAACTGAGGTGCTGGGGTGTAAAAGATGTTTTGAATGCTTTGAATAATTCAGGATGGCTATGCTGAAAATTTTAATCCGGTTGAGGCAGAGATGGGCACCAATCGATAGAAAGACATGAGTTAAAAAAAGACAATGCAATGAAGAATATTGGAGTGTGAAGACTCAGATCAGGCCATAAAACAATATTACAACTTCCAAATCTTCAGCTGTGCGATATGCAGGACAAGTGAGGGATATTGATTTGCAATCAGTCTCTGTTACTGAACGCTTTGCCTTCGGCATGGTCTGCGGGAGATATCCCCTACATCCCCCGTCCCATTATTATGTTTTCCCTGTTTATTTGATCTGTTTTGAAATCTTTTACTCATGAAGCATCGATCAACACCACACACACAAAGTATTTTTATGTTTTTTCTTGTCATCCTAAGAATCACATTTGTTTAGACCCGTTTCTCTCAACTTGTGGTGCATTAAAAAAAATAACAAATGGCTGTAACTGCCATAGGCATTGCAGAGTACAATTTCCCTCCAATAATTAGACAGGTGCAAGAGTTAAAGGTAAAATATAATGCAAGTTAAAAACAGTAGTGATACAATAACTAGTGCTGGGCAAAAATAATTTTAATAATAATAAAGTAATTAATCATAATTAATCACATCCAAATTAAAAGTTTTTTTGACTTAAAATATGTGTATACTGTGTATATTTATTATGTATATACAAATACACACATGCATGCATATATTTGAAAAAAAAATTCTATTTAGATATAAAATATATAAGTATGTGATGCAAATTATATGTAAATTTAAATGTCTTGGTACCAAAATAGTTTTGTATATTTTTGTTCATGTATGTCTGTGTATCACATATAGTATATGTATATAACACACACACATATCTAATATCTAAACAAACTTTTGTTTTGGATCCAATTAATTATGATTAATCTTTGCCCTGCCCTAATAATAACCATTATATACTATATTTTGAGATTTTATTATTAAAAAAAAGATATTTTGCATAACTTATTGTGAGAAATATTAGTTTTAATATAGTGTTTTCAATGTTTAAAAAGTGCTTAGATTTTGGATAAAATGTCTGAAAATGTAATTATGTTGCTTTATTGATAATTTATCTTACTAAATATGTAACATTAATTAAATAATAATGAATAAAATCTTAATAAATACAGGATATGAGAGTAATTCATTAGGCTTGAGCTTGAGGAAGTATGTCAATGTACAGTAAATAGGTAATTTTTCAAACATGCTGGTAAAAGTAAAAAAAAAAAAAATATATATATATATAAAATCTTGACATTAGAAAAGGTGTATTAGCCATGTATTAAACTATACGGTCTAAAAAAATGCAACCCAGGGTAGATTAAATACAGGTTCACTTGCTGCAATGTTAAACATGGTTTGTTTTGAGCCTTACTAAATTGTGTGGTGTGGTGAATTATTGGCTGCGTAAAGAATGAAACCATCAAAATTCAAAAGACATGTACCCTGAAAAAAGAAAACACATTTTTGTATGGTAAAATTTTATAAATATGCTGTCATAATTATTTAAACTGTAATAATTAACGTCAAGGATAACTAGAATGTCTGAAATTTACACATTTACTTGATGTAATAAATGAAATTAGTGGAAAGAGTTTAATATATTATTCATTTGTTTGTAATATTTAAATAATTTTTATTATTACAAACTTGCACTGTTAAAAAAAAGTCAACTTAAAATTTTAAGGCAACCAGCTTCAGGACATTTTTGAGTTTACTCAACTTAAATCGAGTCAAGTGCAGTACTTGGGATAAAGGTTGGGTTAACAGATTCAATTATAAGGAGAATATTTTAAATAGAGATAAAAGTACATCTTATTTTAGTTTTTAAGTTACCACAAGAAGAGTAGCACTTATGCTTTGGGTCTTGGCATTTTTATTATCAGCATTAATGTCAGTCTTCACTCAGAGAGGCATAGCTGTGCTATAGCTCTGAGATCAGTAAGTATTTTTATAATAAATTTGCTCTTGGATTCAGTTTTCTTAAAATAAAATGAAATAACACATTTCATGTGAGTGTAAATGTGCGTCTTAAGTTATACCAAGTGTACTAATTTTAACTAATAAGTTTTACTTTGATAACTTAATTTGATTACTTAATTTTGTTCCTTCTGCTAAAAAAAGAACTTGACATTACTTGATTAATTTAAATAAATATAGACTGAAAATGAAAGATAATTAAGCCACTTTCACTGAATTATTTAGCAGTGTTAGGCTAAAATTGAAGTAGAATCTAACATGACATTAACAAGTTATTTGCACTTGATATAAGAATAATATATTCTGTGGTAGAATTTACTTACGTTTTTGCAAATTGTTATGAGGATTTTAAGTAAATCTTACAAATTATTTTGTAGATATTGTAGTGATTTGAATACATTTCTATAATTTTGATATTTAAGTTTTTACATTTTCATTTAATTTTGTAGAGAGAAGCAGCTTGATGTAAAATGACCTGATGCTAAACCATGCAATTGCAGTATATTTTTATCACAAAATTGAGTAGGCGATATGTTATAAAAATTCATAGATCAAGCATTGCATGAAGAGAAAGAGGGATTACATGTTCTTGTGTGTTCTTTTTGCTCTGATTTTGCATGCGTGTTGGTAACAGAGAAGGCGAACTCTCAGTGAGTGGTCAATCTGGGACGGACAGGCTGTTAGTAGAGAGAGGCTTGTCCTGATTAGGACCCCTGCAGCGGGAGAGAAAGGGCAAAGAAAAGAGCAACAGACTCGAGAGAACAGAGAAAAAGAGTGCCACAAATCAAAATCTGTTTTTCTTCCTCCTGTCACACTGCTCACTATAGCCTAGCCTATCTGTCAAATTCCACATTTTCAGAAGTATAATTCAATTTATAGAGGACTAGCTATTTTTGGAGTGTTTCTTTCACATTACACAGCATATTAGGGTATTGCAAGACAAAAATAAACCTTTCATTGATAAAACCAAAGGCTTATTTTATACCCCTCACACACACTGTACATTTTGTGCATTAAAAATGTAAATGAGAATGTTACAGATTGCAAATTAAAATGTAAAAAAAGTCTATTATAACTATTCATATAACACGATAACTTTTTAAAATATTGATATAACTAATTACAATTATATCATTTAGATTACTTAGCAAAATTTCTATCTGCTGTTAATCATTTTCAAACAGGTTAGGCTATCTTTACAATAATACTCAACACAGATTACGGATAGTTTTTAAATTCTTCAACACTTATATTAGGATTATAATTTCATTTGAAAGGATATTTACTGCAAATTTTGACTTAAGCACTTCAATTTACTCTAAGATTGTTTTGAGGTTACAAACACAAACTTCAAAAGTTTTATAGCTGGTACTGTTTTTGCATAAAGTAGCTACAGTTTAACTGGATACAGTGGCATCTCACAATGCTTATAGGACATAATGGTTGATCTTAAAAAAATCAATAAATAAAGATTCAGAATTAATAATAATAATAATAATAATAATAATAATAATAATAACTAATAATAATAACTAATAATAGTTATTTATTTACAAATTACTATTTTTCAACAAACTATTTACACTATAATAATATTCAACACATCCTAGCCTAGTTTTAACAGAAATTACTCACGACTTACAACCCCCCTTCCCACAAACATAAACATTTTGTAAAGTGAATACAATGTCATTGCTTATTTCTCTGTAACCGTCTGCAGTTTTTTATTTTATTTTATTTTTTATAATTTTTTTAAACTTTTGAAATAGTGTTTTATTTTAACAGGGACAATGCTCATTAATCAACAGTAAAACTCTAAATAAGCCAGAGTTAGCCACAAGGGCTAATTTTCAGCTCTTGCCGCTGACAGATTTTAAAAAGGCAGCCTAAAATCAAAAAACACATGATTACACTTACAATAACAGAAAAATTACATACAGCCAACAGACAAAACATATCGTAAAAAGAGAAAAGAATTACACATGATTACAAACTTGATTTTCTTTTAGCCATTTCTTTAACTTGTATTTAAATGTAGAATAATTTGTAATATCCCTTAAATCAAGAGAAAGTGTATTCCAGAAATGACTGGCTCTAACTGAGAAGACTGACCATGCAAAAGTTGTACGTCCAAACTGCACAGCACAGTCTCCTCTAGTGATAGATTGTGTTGCTCTGCTATTATTATTCTTTAGTGTCACAAACTCACATAACGGAGGTGGAGCATATCCATTTAAAAATCATACAAGCATCAGGCAAATATTTCATATTATCAAAGCTCAATAAATAATATTTTTGTATTATATTTCAATGATGATACCTAGTAGTCTTCTGATCAAAAACTTTGCAGCTGTTTATAAACTGATTCAACTGATTTTAAAACTGTTTTACTGGTGTGTGACCAATAAGACAATATGTAATATTAGAAAAAAATCATGGAGGGCATAACGTTTCCTGCTTTTTTAGTCAAGTAAAGCAGGAAAAAAATATTAACGACCTTCTTGCAATGCATTAAATGCAAAAATTACAAATGCATGCATTTAGTTAACTCCTAATGCTATTTGTACAGCTAGCTAAATTTTGGAGAACACTTGAAAGTTTAATTTTACAGAATTTATAAGGTTTTTTATTTATTTTTTATTTATTATTTTATTATTTTTATTTATTTATTTTTTTTTATTTTTTTCAAAAAAGACAATTAGTCAGAACAACAAATATTTACATGTTTAATT
>NC_079435.1:22036171-22101171 GCF_903798145.1 Danio aesculapii | reverse complement strand
GGATAATGTTTATTTGAATGCTTTTGAATTTTTCTCTTATGTTCCATTAATGAGAGGTATTCTCTGTCTGTTCATAATTAAAATATGATGTTTAATACTCGTGTGTGCATGTATTTGTGCAGATGAAAATGAGGTCAAGCGTTCGCAGTCTAAATTCCTGCTCTGTCTGTCTGGAGCAGGTGAGCCGCCTTGTATTAGGCATTTGCTGCATTTGTAAGCCCTGTACCATTGTTAGTGCCGCAGGCAAGCTTATGTTTCACCTCAAGCCGTGTCCTAATGCTGATGTATACCTTAAGTCAAAGCCAAGCTTCCTCATCAGAGCCCCTCTGAAAAGCCCAACAAACAAGGGATTGAGATACAGTGCAAATAAACCACGTAATCCCCCTTCTCTCTCAGTTGAGTCTCTCGGTGATGCTTACACCATACCGTATATCCCATTCTTTATATTTATTTGTTAGTTGTGTATTAATATTAATTAATTATTTGGTATATTTGAGTGGTGTAATGTAATTTTAGTAATATTGAGAATGAATATTGCATTTTATTACTCCGGATTACTTATTTTTATTGCCAATTATATTGCATACATTATTTATTTGTTTACTTATTTATTTATTTACTTATTTATTAATTTTTCCAATTAATAAACTGTGCACCTACAACAAATGAGTTATTCCACTCTGATTAGAATGAGACATAAATCTATTTGGGCTGTGAAAGAAGCTTACAAGTCTTAACCACAGGACTGTATTACCGTCTCCAGTCACCAATCAATGAATACAAATAACTAAATTTACAAAAGCCAATATGTTCAACTCTGCATGACTCCTGTTTTCCCTCATCCAAACACTGAGTCATTCTCCTATTTCCATTGCCATTTAATCATGTGGATTACTGACTATTGTCAATCTTTTTTTCACCTTCAGCCACCTGACATATTGCAGCAATTGTCACCTTCTAAGTGTGTTGGAAGGTGCAAGAGATTGTCTGTTGACTATCTGTCATCAGTATAATCTAGCAGCTTTGCCAAAATTAGGTCTTTTGTTCAGCAGGGGTTTGGTCTTTAAAGGCAGGGTTGCTGCATTTTAGGTCAGGAAAGCAGCTCCCTGATGAGCGCCGAAGGCAGCCATATGTTGGTTTACAGCAGAGCAGAGACCTAGTTCATATTTGACTTGTTTCTATCTTGTTTGACCCAGTATATGTTTATCATTCCATATTAAAGTGACTTGCTGATTAATGAAAGTTTCCTCTGCTGTTTTGTTGAACACTCACGGTGTTTGTTAGCCACATGATGTGCTAATAGAACAAGAGATATGATTGTTTGTTTGGTTTATTCTTAGTATGCTTTTAATCACCGAGTACAATAATTAGAATAGAATAGATTTTAATTAGTATTATAAAGGTTAAAGAAATGTACTGTAAATGTAACATTTAAAGGTGTCATGAACTGAGATCTCAACTTTTACTTGGGCTTTTGATATTTCAGAGGTCATTTTGCTAAAAGAATATCCTGTAAGTTTCAGAGATAAAATCATCCTTATTACTGAAATAATAGCTTTTGTTGACAGAAGGTTGAGAAAATGCCAGATCCTGGAGTCTACTGATCTACGATGTCATAGATAAAACACCACCCCCTGCAAACCATGCCAATGCTTTTTATGTAGTCCCGCCTACTAATTTATATATATATTCAAATTAAGCCACAAAGGAGCAATAAATATGTTCACATTTTCACATTAATTATTAATAAAAAGCTTACAGGACAAGTAGGCTATAGATTATATATTTATTATGAAGAGAACTATTTATCAGCAAACTAAATTATTTTTTAAATAAAAAAAATTATAATTTAAAATGTTATATGTGCAAGTAAATTAGTCTAAACCCATCCTAACATTCCCTGCCACATTCTGTGATCTCACACTGTCACTCTTCGAGGCCTATGAATAAAAGACTTAACAAAATTAAAGAAATAATCACATTAACAATTTTTTTAGGCTATAATTTCTGTGACAGATTCTACATTCATTGAGATGAGGAGAAAAGCTCTGATTTCATTGTTTTGTTGGGATTATATACAAATATGCAGTATATATCAACAGTATCGAATGATCTTTTACTTATATCTATATAAAAAAGAAGGCCAGTGTCGGTGCCAGTAGTGTAGTGGTTAGTGCGTCAACACATGCACTCCAGTGCTCACGGTGACCTGAGTTCAATTTCACCTTGCGGTCTTATGCCGATCCTTCCACTCTCTGTGCTCCCATTGCTTTTCTGTCAGTAATCTCTACAATAATCTCTACTTTCCTATCCAATAAAGGTGAAAAAAACTAATTATAAAAAAAAGAAGGCCAGTAAGGCCGTTTAGCTTGCCAGAGACATGTACTGTATACACAAAAGATTTTGTTCATTTGATTACTTTTAATCAGCACACAGGGTAAAATAAATAATAAAATTGAACTAATTAAACTTGAAGATCTTCAATAAATGTAAAATTTAAAGCTATCATAAACTGAGATCTCAACTTTTACTTGGGCTTTTGATATATTAGAGGTCATGTTACTAAAAGAATATTCTGTAAGTTTCAGAGATAAATCCTCCTTATACTATAATAACAGCTTTTGTTGACAGAAGGTTGAGGAAATTCCAGATCCTGGAATGTACCCATTTACAGTATGATGCCATAGGTAAAACACCTCCTCCACCAAAGCATACCAATACTTATGTAGCCCCACCTACTAATTTACACAGGGCACAGACAAATTAAGCCACAAGGAGCAATAAATATGTTCACATGTTCACATTAATTATTGATAAAAAGCTTACAGGACAAGTGGCTATAGATTATGTTCATTAGGAAGAGAACAGATGAACATAGACTGGTTTCCTATTTAATAACACTCTAAATTGTTATTTTTTTAAATAATAAAAAATAATTTTCAATGTTATATGTTCAAATAAAGCAGTCTAAACATCCTTATGTTCCCTGCCGCATTCTGTGAAATCGTTTGTTTATTTGATTGCAAACTCAAAGCCCGATCACAGGTCAGAAACATAATGCTAAATACTTGAATGGATATCCTGCGACTTTTCAGAGCAGTAAAATTCAAATTGGAAAATAATAGCAAATTCTTTGTTGTGTCAAGTTAACCTTCGGGGCTGTCAAGCATTAGTTAAGTAACTAACTAAATAACCATCTAACTTTTTTAATTAGTTAGTTACTTACAGAACTTACTTTATTTATTCATTTATTTATTCATTTATTACTTATACACTAGCAGATTTTCCTGAGCAGTTTCCTGCACTTTCAGTTATTGTTCATGAAAATTGTCCAGGTTATGTATATTGCATATTTCATGCTTTTCAGATCTATCTTTTCACACTGAGGAAAAGTGACAGACTTAAACACAACTATTGCAAAAGGGTAAGGCATTTACTGCAGGCTCAAAAAACCATCATAATGCAGGAACAGCTCAAGGGTGTAAACTTATGAACAGGTTGATGATGTGTAATTTTTTACTCATTTTCTTTAAAGATTGCATTTTTATCATTTAGTTCTGCCTTTCAGAAGCTAAAATACTTACATATTTCCCAGAAGACAAAATAGACAAAACAGCCCTGATTTTGTGTTTTTTTTTCCCCCAAGATGTCCAGTACTTACAATTATCACTTATCTGAATGTCAAGACACTTTTATGATGCTTATTTTACAGAGACTGTTAAATAAAAATGAAGATTGTAAAAAGCTTATATAAAGCTTAAAAAAGCTTTAATACATCAATTTACAGGGTAAGCTGTGTACTGATTTTCATAATCAGCAGAAAGAGGCTCTCCTTAAAAATAGCTGCTTCGGATTAGATGTGGATAAAGTAGTAGAAAGCTTATCAACAACTCAAATATTAAGTCTTTAGAAAAGTCCAGAAACAATGCCTTTTGTGACTGGCAAAGATGCTGTACTTAATATCATATATGAAGATCAGAAAGGACCTCATTAACTGTTGACTATGGAAGGTGAACAGTTGTAGGGCATGCACTGCAAAAATTGGGGTTATTCACGCTTGTTAACCAATCATTAAATTTATAATTAGCGTGTCCAGATTGATTTAATGACCAATAAAAATGCTAAAAATATGAAATCCCATACTTGAAGTAAGCTTTACTTTAATAGATCATACATTAACAAAAACAAAGTAAAAATAAAAAACAGCATGACAGTTGTCATAATGGCAATAAATGCAAACTGTTGAAATTGTTTTTGAAATTGTACTTTTACATTCCAAATTTTAACTTCTTTTGCAACCATTTTATTTTTGTTTATTTTGTATTTTAATGTAATGTTTTTTTTGTTGGTGAGTTATCTGCATTTCATATAATTTATAAGACATTCTAGGTATTTATTGGGGGCTCTCAGATTTCCTGGGGCCCTAAGCGGCGATTATTGGTTAAATACACCCCTGGCAATATAGGTAAAGGTAAGGCCCACTACCATGCTTTTGACAAAACCAAAACAAAAGATCAAAATACAAACTGTTTTGTAAAATAGAAGTGAAACATTCACAGTTAAGAATGACCAAAAATAAAAGAGTAGCCTATATTAAGCAGTTTTTTCTTTTTGCTTTTAATGACCTTTTTTTTTTTGCACTGGTACCTTCCAATTTTACATTGATTAATTTAATCGTCATCTGACCAGTAGTGATGGGCATTTGGACATTGTGAACTTTGTGAAAAAAATGTGCACACAGGTTACATAGCTACCTGGGGTCCGTTCTTCGTTTGTGGATTACTCAATTAGCTGGATTTGGTTATTGACGATTTGACACGATCCAGGATCATTTCGTTCTTCAAAACTGATCCAAGAGTTGTTGTCATAGCAACAGTTCTTGTAGCTCAAACCTGCTAGGGAGCAAGCTCATTTCAAATAAACAGGATTAGATCGGGTCAGTTCAAGCAAAGATAATACTGAAAGTATGTACTGAATTCTGTTATTTTCTTACAGTAGTATACACTTGGGAAAATAGTAAATAGTATATATATTAAATAGTATATATATATAAAAAAAAAAAACGTACGCTATCTGCACTCCGAAATAAAAGAACAAAGAAAAAAATGTATTATATGAACTTTTTAAATCGCTTTAGTACAATTTGTGTATGATAATAGACATGCTCAATATGAAAGCAATAATACATTTATGCAGTCATGAACATGTTCTGACAGTTAATATGACGGTGATTTAATGCATAACAAAAGTACACCAATTAAGAAACCGGCTACTATAATACTACTATGGCTACAATAGTAAAGAAAATCTGCTCTAACTGTAAAACTAAATAAATTGCTAAATACTCTTGACACATGAAAGGGTAAACCACAACAAAGGTGTAAAGTTATTGCGTATCAAACCGTTTACTATGGATTTTATGTAATTTAGCTCACATGGATAATTGAATATAATCAGATGATGCCATTACGCTGCTTTGGCCGTCAGCCAATCGTTGCATTGCTGATCATGATTTCGAGGATTGATAGATCTGTCCTTCACAAAACACGCAGCAATCTCAGATCAGTTCATCTAGACATTTTAATCTGATTCGTGAAGTTGTTTAAAGAACCAAATTAGCCAGAGATCAGTTTTCAAGATTAAAAGATCCAGATCTGCTAAATCATCTTAGATCATTTAAGCAAGGTATGAAGAACGGACCCCTGGTACCCAACCCTAGCCATAAGGACTGTTTTGATTTTACAAATGGCTGAACGTGAACACTATTTTTCAACAAATATCCAGCAACGTTATCCTCATTATAGATTTAGGTAGGTCAACTTCTGTAGCACTATCACTATTCAGAGTTTTAGTTTCATTCTCAGTTGGCATTATTTACGCTGCCAAAACTACAATCCTTAAACGACGAATATAAAAGCATTGCTCCAGTAAAGACTATATTTAACAAATAGTTGATTAATCCGTAAAATGAACAAATGTTTATTAGAAAATATGCTGTTTACATTATTATTTTCCCTCTACACTATATTCACTTGTTATGGCACATTTCAATTCTCATTGCAAGTGATTACAATAGTAAAACTTAGAATTTGCCCTCAAAAATAAACATTTTCAGTTCTAAGATGAGGCCACTTGTTATCTTCAGCAGGACATTAAAGATCTTTGTATAAAATAGTGTTCCTACAGTATGTGATTTATAAAATGCAAGTCATTGTTTATCATCAATTTGAGTCATATATAAATTACATTGTACATGTATATTTAATTCTCTCTTACAAGGATGAAAACAATTCAAGGCTGTTTTTGAGCAAATTCTACATAAAAGACAAGATGCGTTCATATAAAAATCTAGAATCAGTTTTGACAGAACTTAGCCCTGCTCTTGTTTATATATGAAAACATTGATAAAATATATATTAAGAAAAGTTGTTGAAACTAATCAAAAACAGAGGTGCATTGTTTTAATATTCACCATTGTTTATATGTGCGTCACACTTTTAAAGACAGTATTGTCACTGTGATATATAAATGATCAGTACAGCATTGAATCTGATGCGCAGTAGTGTTTCATTGACTCCTCTAGAGTCCTTGTAACAGGATGCTGGTTGTGTAGAGACTTTCTTGTCTGTTCGGTTAGCTTTTGTGTACAAGCACAGAGTTGTTAGATAGTGTGTGAGTAGTGGGGATGGCGATGGGAATACTGTTACGTGGTAACAGGGTTGCCATGGTTCTGATCAAATCCATAAATGTTGCAGTGATATTTGACACTCCGCTCAGATGGATCTGAATCCCGTTATTGATTCTAATGTTCTGTGCTTTTGTAAAGTCTATGGAACTGAATTGTGAAATCAGAACGTATACGATGGAGTAATTAAATCTCTGTTAGACTATTAACATCTCAAACTCTTCACTTTAATATGCACTTTTTGAGGTTGCAGTGTATTTTGATGGTCTTTTTTTTTAAGGATTTTGTAAGTGATTTAAACTTTTTAAGTGATGAGCAACTACATTTCAATTAGAAGTCATTACAAGTTACAAGCATAAGTTTTGCTGTAGTTATGCCTTCCTTCCACACTACCTGAAAGTTTTTGAGCGCCGAAAATGGAGTGTTTTGAAAACGCTGGAGTGGAAGTCTTGGTTTTAAATCATTGCTGCTCCTTGTCGGTGTGGACGGGGGGAAATGGTGACATCTGAAAACGTAGGCATGGTTGAAGACATTTGCCAATCTGATTGGGGCGTTTTCTCAATATTAAGTGCACAAAGTTCAGTCTTGCATCATTTCCTTGTAAGTTCAGACTTGCAAGTCTGATATGGAAAACAAACTTCCGAGGACACGTCGGGTAAATTGTCAAAGGGAACATAGTATAGATAGATACTGTAGATACTGTAGATGGATAGATAGATAGATAGATACTGTAGGTATACTATAGATAGATAGTTAGATAGATAGATAGATAGATAGATAGATAGATAGATAGGTAGATAGATAGATAGATAGATAGGTAGATGCTGTAGTTAGGTAGGTAGATAGGTTTCATTTTAAATTGACAGTTTAAGATTGTGTAGTTTATAGTTCTATAGTTTTTATTTATTTATTTATTTATTTGTATTATTACTTTTAACTAAGGCCCAATCCCAATTCTGTTTTGGTACCCCTCCCCCTTACCATTGGCACTAGAGCACCTGCACACGTCATCATATGTCATCGCAATCTCTTGCTTCATATGAGATCAGACGATCGCGACTGCTGTAGTGATTCCAGCTGCTTTATTTTTTAGTATTTATCTTCAGGAAATCACTGAAGGCATATATCATGTTATCATAACGATCTAATGTGACAATAAGATCGTAATACTGTGCATTTAACACAGCGGCCATATTGATCTGTGTAAACACACCAAAAACAACATTAACATTTTAGCAAACACCGTAAAAAGCCTATTCTCAGCCACTAGACATTACTGACAGGGTATTCGAGAGTCATCAAGTGTCAGAAGGTTGTGAGACTGGTGTACAGGAGTTATGATTATGGATTATAGATCGCGAAATTTAGCTGTTTTTATTTTATCTTTTTTTTTTTTTAAAGCATGATGGTAAAACACGAACACGGTTATGAATATATTATAACATGTGTTTGTTTGTTGTAAAAATTTGTAATAATGACTCATTTGTGGATCTCCTTATACTTCCGGGTGTAACTATCTGTCGTTGTGGCTGGTGTATTCTGGGAAATTTTCTTACCCCTTGGTTTCGAGTGAGGTCCTGAAAAATCTTGTTCGAAGGGGTATTCACCCCTTCCCCTTGGCCCTACGCCTTCAAGCTTAAGAGAATTGAGACACCACTACCCCTTCACAGGAACGTGCAAAGCGAGGAGTAGGGGTAAGGGGAAGGGCTAAGGGGTAGAATTAGGATTGGGCCAAAGTGGTGTTATATATAAAGACTGCATAATCACTGAGATGTGGTCTTGTCTTGATTCAGAATTCATTTTACATTACTAATTATTTTATTTATGCTTACTGCTAGTCTTTCATAGTACACATAACATTCACATTCTCCCCAGTTCTATGCAATCCCAACAAAACCCCGCAGGGTGAGGAAGGCCTAAGAGATTTATATATTTGAAATATTTGCAAAGTACTGACAGAATTAAGCAAGTATTATTCTTATCAATCTCAACCCCGTGACAGATTCCAATAAACCAGTGACCTTTCAATTTGCTGCTGATGTATAGCCCGGGATGTGAGTTATAACCTCTGATCTGGGTCAGCGATAGGTAGCGGCGTCTGATATTCATTCATCAAGCCTGAATATATTTATCATCAATCTGCGCAAATGATCTGTGGAATTATTGCGCTCTGCCAAAGCGCGGGAAGGTGGTTCCTTCAACTTGCTGATAAAGTCAATAAACGAAGAATGTGTTTCAACACTTTGGTTTTTTAGCTGTGTTTTGATGGGATGCTTGGAGTTGACATTCCAGCACTGTGGGGGTAGAATGAAGAAGCAAATTTAGGTTTATTCTTCCAGTGGTGCTCATTCAGTTTGACCCTCTGTGTTTACAAGTAGAACATGCTTTTGATGCGTCTCATTTTAGTTTGAGACGGATACTCACTTTGCCACTGGCTGTGAGGCTCCATATGTGCCTCACGGCAGGAGATGAACTTTGTTTTCAAAGAGGTGATGATAGCGGAAAGGTAGACGGTGGTGGCATGTATTGCCCCTGTCTTCCCTTTTGTTTCTCTTGTTTTCTGTGTTAGCATTCTGCTCACGTTTGTGTTTTCTGCTTCTGACTTTTTGCATCCCAGTTTTAAACGGGTGGCATTATAGCCGATAGTAGTAAGTTGCTGAAAGTTTGGTGTATAGATGTATTGAAATTGGTGCACACTTGCAAAATGATCAGTTATAATCCAGACTTACAAATTTAAGCTTGATTTATTAAATAAATTAAATTACCAAAATATATATATATATATATATATATATATATAATTTTACAAATTTACATATATTTTTTACATTCAGTAATCAATTTTAATTATTTTTTTAGTTAATTTAATTAATTTAATAATCAAGCTTAAATTTGTAAATACAGTAGTTCTATATAAACATATATGTACGCTGCTTGTAAACTGTTTTTACAAAATTTTGTTATTAAAATTAGGGCTGCACAATATATGGTTTCAGAATCGATATCACAATGTGATCATTCGCAATAGTCACATCGTGAGTATATGCAATGTTGAGTCTGGATTATAATTGATCATTTTTGCAAGTGTTTTTTGAGGCCTGTGACTGCGTGATAGTTTTAAAGCATTCAGGTGTAAGAAAATGTACCATTTGTAACTTTGAAAAATTAAGGATTAATTTATTGAATTGTTTATAAAACAAAGGCTATACGTTATTATTTTTTTATTATTTGATTATTTAATTACTTATACCTAAATACATTTCGATTTTCTGAAAACAATAAAATGCTGGTTATTTATTTGCATATTTTCTTTATTGAATTTATCTATGCTTGTATTGAATTTTATATGTTATGCACCCCCTATGAATCATCCCCAATCAATCTAAAGTTATAAATTCTTTCACAAACCTGTTTTTCAACTCTTCTAGAGTAATTGTAGCAATATTTTCGCAGACTAAAAGTATCACAATGTATAATTTTTCCAATATCGTGCAGCCGTAGTTGAAATAGACTGTTCACACTTTTAGTGGATGCTTCAAAAAAAAAACACTACCAGTCAAAAGTTTGGGGTCAGTTATTTTTTTCTTTTTTTTTTTAAGAGAATTAATTTTGTTCATCAAGGTGCACGTGAAAAAAATGTTAGTGTTAAATAATTATTAGAACTTTAAATAACTGCTTTCTCATTGTATGTAATTTCAATGAAATTATTATTCCAGTCATTATTGCTTGTATTACTATTACCATATAATAATAATAATAATAAAATTAACAATAACAATAATAATAACTAATATTAGAGTGATTTCCGATGATCTTGTGACTCTGAAGGACTGGAGTAATAAGCTGAAAATTCGTCTTTAAAGTCACTGGAATAAATGATTAAATTAGATTATAAACTACTTTTGAGCAGTTATTCTTTAGTGCAATAACATTTCACCATTTGTGTTGTGTTTTTGATTAAATAAATGCAGCTTTGGTGAGCAGGGATGAGCTTGTTTGAAAACATTTAAAAATGGGACTGATCCAAACATTTGACCGGTAGTGTATTTATTTTCTTGAATGTTGTGTCTTTGTTTGGTTTTAGTTTGTTTAGTTTTGGATGTTTGCACAAATACATTTTAGCTTTGGTTTGGTTTTGTGCTTTTATTTTTTCCAGCTTAAAAATGATTAAAGAAGTGTTTCAAGATGTTGCCTGAACTTTTAAAAACTGCTAATCTTTGTCAAGTTATCAAGTTTGTAAAAGTACTGTAAATAGTAGCGTAGTATCCTATTTGTAATGTTTTACCCAAAATGTTTATTTTGAAAACCAAAAGGATCAAACTGGAAGGATTTCAACTACACATATGTTTTAAATAAATTATTCTACTACACATTGTTGTTAGAGACTTTTTAAGCTTCTCACGATGTCAAGGATTTTGACACTCCAAATAGTGAAATTATTTAGTTTGATCCGTTGTATGTTGTTGTTTTTTTTGTTGTTGTTGTTGTTTGGGCGACGCAGTGGCGCAGTAGGTAGTACTGTCACCTCAAAGCAAGAAGGTTGCTGGCTGAGCCTCGGCTGGGTCAGTTTCACGTTTCTGTGTGGAGTTTGCATGTTCTCCCTGCGTTCGCGTGGGTTTCCTCCGGGTGCTCCGGTTTCCCCCATAGTCCAAAGACATGCGGTACAGGTGAATTGGCTAAATTGTCCGTAGTCTGTGTGTGAATGAGTGTGTGTGGATGTTTCCCAGAGATTGGGTGCGGCTGGAAGGGCATCCGTTGCGTAAAACGTACTGGATAAGTTGGTTCATTCTGCTGTGGTGACCCCGGATTAATAAAGTGATGTTGGTTGTTTGTTGTTTGTTTTTTGCATATATATGTTAGCTTTTCTTTTTTAATGTGTTGTAAAGGGGGAAATGCTGGCTTAACTTTAACATTTAAAACATTGCTTTTTTACTTTTAGGATGTGAAATTTGACAGTACTATTAATACTATTTTATTTTTTTGTGTGAATTTTACGCTGTTATATAAAGTGATATACAGGTATATACAGCCAACTAAAACCCTTGAAAACAAGTTACAATTAAGTGTCTTGCTCAGGGCACTGCTTGTACATTTTCCTTAATGAAATCACATAATTGCTAGTATGCTGTCTTACATTTTGTATTCAGAGTCAGAAGTGCCCATTAAACACTTGACCACCTCAAAACCACCACTTATATAGGTGAATGAATATGTAAATTGACATATGTGTCATGTCCGCTTGAATCACTAAAGTCCTGGTTCATTTTAATCTAACTTTATAACCATCTCAGATTCAGTCGTGCACTACTCTTCACCTTCATCTACTTGATCTATTGAAAGATCCTATTCCAATAGGATCTGTGGAAAGCTCATGCAATCTGTCAACCACAGTCAGTGTTATCATGAAACAGCAACCTGAGTAACATGATCACCATCACAGAGCGAGTGAGAGAGAAAACGAAAAGGCTTGAGCGTCTGTCCTGTTCCCATGAGCGTGCTGCGTATGTATGTTCAGTCTGGGCTTTTGTACGCTTGTGTCAGAGTGATCTCTCCTGTCATGTAACACAGCCATGGCCCAGAGACCTGCCATCACTGCCTCTCTGCTCTCTCTCTCTTTCTCTCTTTCTCTCTCAGTCTTAGAGAGAAACGGCAGAGCTCTGACAGCTTCTTATGATTCATGTCTTCTTATCATAACCACAAGCCTCCGCCAATCAATTCCCACACTACTACCACGGCATATCAGCCAGACACACCAACCACGAGGATGCAAGTCTCTTTGGATTTCACCTTTTTTTTTTTTTTCGCGATTGAAACCAAATTATTTTATTCTCAGGTCTACATGTAGCCGCACACTCTTTTGTCTCATTTCATGGAGTTATTCGGGTTCCTTTTCTATTCCAATTTACATGTGAAAAAGTGCATAAAAGGGACTAAGTGGCAATTACCAAGGCAAGAAGTTTAAGAAAACATAGGCTTTTTAAGTCAAGGGGAATTTGGAGTGCTAAGTCACAACAGTTTATTGTCGAGTGATGGAACTGCTGCTGAGGAGGAGATCCGGCCATCAGTCATTTTTACACAGGACTTGCTCTAATGGATTTTTTAGTAAAATCAGTGATTCTGTTCTGAATACTTCTACACAAAAACTCCTATTATGTCCTGTTAGTAATTGGTGTTAACTTTTCATACCAAATTGAGCTTGTTTAACTATGAAAGGTGGGGTTTGATGAGAGGGTTATAGACTTTTGAGAGACTGTGAGGAATGTGATTAAACGTATGGGCCTTATTTTTTGGCTTCATATTAGGGATGTCCAGATCCAATCACGTGATCGGAAATCGGGCCCAATCATGTGGTTTCAGACTCTATTGGAATCAGACGTTACCTCGTGATCAGGACTGGAATATACAGTGCATGCGGAAAGGATTCATAGCGTTTTTCCACTTTTTTTATGTTACAGCCTTTATTTTAAAATGGATTAAGTTAATTTCTTTTTTTTCAAAATTCTACACACAATACCCCATAATGAGAATGTGAAAAAAGATATTTTGAAATTGTTGCAAATTTATTAAAAATAAAAAACATGAAAAATCACCTGTACATAAGTATTCACAGCCTTTGCTCAATACTTTTGTTGATGCAACTTTGGCAGCAATTACAGCCTCAAGTCTTTTCGAATATGATGCCACAAGCTTAGAACACCTGTCTTGGCAATTTTTGCCCATTCCTCTTTACAGTACCTTTAAAGCAGTATCAGGTTAAATGGGAAGCAACGGTGTACAGCCATTTTCAGATCTCCATAGAGATGTTTAATAGGAATTAGTTCTGGGCTCTGGCTGGACCACTCAAGGACATACACCGAGTTGTTGTGAAGCCACTCCATTGATATTTTGGCAGTGTGCTTTGGGTCATTGTCCTGCTGGAAGATGAACCGTCACCCCAGTCTGAGATCAAGAGCACTCTGAAGCAGGTTTTCATTCAGGATGTCTCTGCACATTGCTGCATTCATCTTTCCCTCTATCCTGACTAGTCTTCCAGTTCCTGCTGCCGAAAAACATCCTCACAGCATGATGCTGCCACCACCGTGCTTCACTGTAGAGATGGGATTAGCCTGGTGATGAGCGGTGCCTGGTTTTCTCCAAACGTAACGCCTGGCATTCACTCAAAACAGTTCAATTTTAGTCTCATCAGACCATAGAATTTTGTTTCCTTCAGATGCCTTTTGGTTAATTCCAGGCGGGGAGTGGCTTCCGTCTGGCCACTCTACCATACAGGCCTGATTGGTGGATTGCTGCACAGATTTTTGTCCTTCTGTAACGTTCTCCTCTCTCCACAGAAGAACGCTGGAGCTCAGACAGGGTGACCAATAGGTTATTGATCACCTTCCTGACTAAGGCCCTTCTCTCCTGATCACTCAGCTTAGATGGCTGGCCAGCTCTAGGAAGAGTCCTGGTGGTTCCAAACATCATCCACTCATGGATGATTGAGGCCACTGTGCTCATTGGAATTTTTATAGCGGCAGAAATTTTTCTGTAACCTTCCCCAGCCTTGTGCCTCGAGACATTTTGAAGAAATAAGTTAATTTAATCCATTCCGGAATAAGGCTGTAACATAAAAAAATGTAGAAAAAGTGAAGCGCTATGAATACTTTCCGGATGCGCTTTGTGCACTTCATGTCAACCTTGCCATGAAAAAATTTAAGTTTTTGCCAAAATAGCAAAACCGTTTTCTGCGTATTTGTGTAGGCTTGTACTTTACCGTTGCTTTAAAAATACAAAAAAAAAAAAAAATGTCACTGTCGGTGTTTTCAACTGTTATATTTGATTTACCAAAGTCACACAAGTGTCAATTTCACATCTGTCACATCCATAACAGAGAGATGTCACATCCATAATAAAGCTTTTTCCTCATAAATGCATAAAATTGAATAAAATCAATCATGTTTGTTCTATGGAAAGCAACTCTTATCTTTTTGATTAGCATTGTTTCTTTTGGTTTGTGCAGTTTAATTCACAGAATTTCTGCAAAGTATGTTGTGTACTGTAAACTTGCAGACTTTTTTTGTCACGTCCATAACGCATGTTTATTTTCCACATTTAAAATATAAAAACTGTTTAAAGATTGATATTTTTCTGCTCCCACAACTCTGTGGCTAGTTGTTTTGAAAAATATAAAGAGATGTTTCAATATAATGTAACATATACTATATATACTATATATATATATTTATGTTTTTTTTTGGCTTTTGTTTTACCTGCTTTCTGCAACCATTCCTCATTGGACTCGAACCCTCGGTCCACTCCACTCCCTGTCCCAAGTCCACCAGCATACTTGGTGAGGCACTGGCAACTGGTTACACTGGAAAAGCAGTCACACAGAGATAATCGGTCAGATGGTAGCGCAAAAAGAAACAGTATCTGTCGACGGCGTCATACTGGCCCATAGTGTTCCTTTTACGGACAAAAAACGCAGCCAGATGCAACTCCAGTACATCTCTGCGTTCCAGAAATGTAGACATAGATACGTATCCACAATGAGCCAGAGTTGCTTATTTATATATGTTATTCGTTATTCATTCATTCATTCATTCATTATTAATTCATTCATTTTCTTTTTGGCTTAGTCCCTTTATTAAGCTGGGGTCGCCACAGCGGAATGAACCGCCAACTTGTCCAGCATATCTGTTACGGCAGTGTTATTTGTTATATATTATATTATTTCAAACTACTAAAATGACAATAAAGGTCACTTTGTTAAGCTGTAGTGTTTGATTTTGGACATCAAAAGTTGACAGAGCAGAGATCAACATCCCATGATGCAATTCACAACAGTAAATAAACAGAAAACGTGAATCACAAATTATGGAAACTGTTAATTAATAGATATTTCTTACAGTGCAGAATTGGTATCCACAAATGGCACATTTTTACTGTTGTTATTTGTATGCTAATATTTGTTGTAATTAACAGGTATATTATTCAGTATTTCCTGTAATTAGTTGTACATTGCAGATCATTTCATTAAAAACTAAAGTTTAAGTGAGTGAAATTATATGATTGGATTGTGCTGCTATTAGGTTTTAAGATTAATTAAATATGTAAATATTCATATGCCTGTGTATAATTCAGCTATATTCATTTCCTAAACATAAACCAGCTGTTTATTTATGAATATTTGTCTTATGCAAATATTTATACACACAGCACAGAAATTATCAGGGTGTCCGCGTTGTCTTACAGTTTTAAAATGTCTTAAATCTAAAAACTAAATCTTAATGGATACTAGATCTTAAATATATTTTTAACACCCAGACAATCACCAACAATCCATCTTAATTAAACTTTTAATTCTACTTCTATTTACAATAATGGTTTAATTATTTTCCTTACAATTATATTTGTTTAAAAGTTATCCATGTATTTACTGCTGAGGATACTGACCTGACCTATATTTTATTGTTAAACTATTATTAATTTATGCATTAAATTATAATCTTTTTTTTAAAAGGGAAGTAAAAATCTTTTTCAACTGGGATGTTTGAAAAAAAAAAATCATTAGCGTTTAGCTCTGTATAAGTCTAAAATTTAATTCATGATGGTCATAATTTTCTTTTATTATTTTTATGCCAGAACATATGCACAATGATTTTTCCTTTGGGCACAATGATACATGCTTTTCTTTTCTTTTTCTTTTCTTTTCTTTTCTTTTCTTTTCTTTTCTTTTCTTTTACTTTTTTTTCTTTACTTTACTTTTTTTTCTTTTCCTTTCCTTTTTTTTCCTTTTCTTTCCTTTTTTTCCTTTTCTTTCCTTTCCTTTCCTTTCCTTTCCTTTCCTTTCCTTTCCTTTCCTTTCCTTTCCTTTCCTTTCCTTTTCTTTTTCTTTTCTTTTTCTTTTCTTTCTTTCCTTTTTTTCTTTACTTTCCTTTTTTTTCCTTTCCTTTTTTTCCTTTCCTTTTCCTTGTTTTCCCTTTTCCTTTTCCTTTCATTTTCTCTTTTCTTTTCTTTTCTTTTCTTTCCTTTTCTTTTCTTTTCTTTCCTTTTTTTTCTTTACTTTTTTTTCCTTTCCTTTCCTTTTTTCCTTTCCTTGTTTTCCCTTTTCCTTTCACTTTCTCTTTTCTTTTCTTTTCTTTTCTTTCCTTTTTTTCTTTCTTTCCTTTTTTTTCCTTTCCTTTTTTTCCCTTTCCTTTCCTTTTTTCCTTTCTTTTCTTTTCTTTTCTTTCTTTTTCTTTTCTTTTCTTTTCTTTCTTTTTCTTTTCTTTTCTTTTCTTTCTTTTCTTTTCCTTTCCTTTCCTTTCCTTTACTTTACTTTTTTTTCCTTCCTTTTTTGCCTTTCCTTTTCTCTTTTCTTTTCTTTTTCTTTTCTTTTACTTTCTTTTCTTTTCCTTTCCTTTCCTTAGCTTGCATAAAAGAGCCCAGAATATTCTGAAGGACACTATAAGCTTAAAAGTCCTTTTCAGTGGTTAGTAATATCATTAATTTAGTAAAAATCCCAAGGTTATAATTTAAAAGTATTTAGTTTTGTTTTTCAAGTTAACATTGCTAGCAATAAAGGACTGAGATTGAGTAATGGCAAACATCTAATGACAGAAATGATAAATTACTGTACATAATTGTAGCTTACAACGTATTATTTCATTAGCATAATCTTGCCTCTCAGAGAGAATCCTGTATACCAAGATTCAGCACAAAATTAAATGCAATTTGCAGGTTAGCAGGGAGATTGAAGAGGTCATAGAGTTTTATATTGTGTATTAGTGTTATTTGTAATGCTAATCTCCATTTTACACCCTGTTATCATAGTGCACTGCATCTTGTCTATTTCTACGTTCTGCTGTTCTTTTGCTTTCTATAACCATAACATTTGCACTTGCAATCTAATATTATTTAAGTCATACTGTATATTGCTATTTGGAATTCTAGTTTGGTGCAAACTGCATTTTCTTGGCTCTGTATTTGTTCTCTGCACGATGTCAATAAAGTTGAATCTAATCTAATTTAGAATAGCTTCATATGAGGTGAATGAGAGTCGGGATATAAACAGGAAATTGTGATGATTACATCATTGAGAGGCAATCTTGAGAGGAGGTTGTTGAAAATGCACTTTTTTGAGAACCAGAAACTGACTAAAATGAGCCGTTCCATCTCCCTACTTTGTTCAAAGGGGGTCTAACTAAAGTAAAAATTAATATAGTTATCATTTGCTATATATTATTTTATCGAAAAGCACTCTTGTTTTATATACAGTGGGTACGGAAAGTATTCAGACCAACTTAAAATTTTCACTCTTTGTTATATTGCAGCCATTTGCTAAAGTCATTTAAGTTATTTTTTCCCTCATTAATGTACACACCGCACCCCATATTGACAGAAAAGCACAGAATAGTTGAAATTTTTGCAGATTTATTAAAAAAGAAAAACTGAAATATCACATGGTCCTAATTATTCAGACCCTTTGCTGTGAGACTCATGTATTTAACTCGGGTGCTGTCCATTTCTTCTAATCATCCTTGAGATGGTTCTACACCTTTATTTGAGTCCAGCTGTGTTTGATTATATTGATTGGACTTGATTAGGAAAGCCACACTGTATGTGCCCCTTTCTGTGAAACGCTGGCTAAATTAGCCTAATCTGTTTCCGAGAAAAAAATCGTCAAAGTTCTAGTCATAAAATTGACAAAAAATATGTAATGTATGTTTATTGCAATTCATGACAGATTAAATATCTAGGTTTTGAGATGCAGCACTATATTAGAGTACACTTCATATTACATACATTACATATTTAGATTTTTTCCATTACAAATTAACAATTTTATCAATACTAGGTTTTTTTATTTTGAGCAAAGAAAATATCAGAGGTTTGCTATACCTAAACACTGATTTCAAACATATCTGGGTTTACTTTTAGTACAGAAGCAACACATAATTCTCATGCCATTCTGTTAATACTTATATCATTTCTCTCCAAAAACGTGAACGTCAGGTCAGTCTCTGAAGTGCAAAGCGCTTTAGCCATGTTGTGTTTTTTGAGTATATTACTGTATATGCTTCATTTCAAAAATTGTATATTTGGTTTTAAAGCTCAATATGTGTAAAGGTAACTTAATTTTATTTTCATTTTATGGCTGATATGCCTCAAAATAATGTGTTTTTTTAAATGCTGATGCAATCGGTATATAAATTATCAGACTGCCTTGAGAGATGAGCAGTTATGAAGCACAAGGAACCGATATCGGATTGTTTAACATATAATATGACATACATCTCTATGAAATTGTCCAAAATTATGACATAGCTTCCCAAAACATATTGTTTTTTGGAGGATGATGACAAGACAAGAGGAATTTGAAGTAAAGTTTGACTTATTTACTTTTTTGTAGTTGTAGTTTTGCTAAATGGGCTATGTAGTTAATGGGATTGTTTATGTGTACAGCCAACAAATCCATGAAAAATACTATAGTAATTCATATAGCGTTTTTAAATTATACTAAAGCGCCATTATTATAGGTCTACTGTAAGCTATGTATTTAGTATATACTTTTTTGTTAACAAATGTTACAGCATATTATGAATCATGTAATTATATCATAAGCCAGAAAGAGGTTAACATTTAATATTTTTATATCATGTTATATGATATGAAGCCATTTTATTTTCATTCATTCATTTTCTTTTTGGTTTAGTCCCTTTATTAATCCGGGGTCGATATAGCGAAATGAACCGCCAACTTATCCAGCACGTTTTACGCAGCGGATGCCCTTCCAGCACATCCCATCTCTGGGAAACATCCATACACACTAACTCACACTCATACACTACGGACAATTTAGCCTTCCCAATTCACCTGTACCACATGTCTTTGGACTGTGGGGGAAACTGGAGCACCCGGAGGAAACCCACGCAAACGCAGGGAGAACATGCAAACTCCACACAGAAACATCAGCTGACCCAGCCGAGGCTCGAACAAGCGACCTTCTTCTTTTATTTATTTATTTTATTTTATTTTTTTAATACCAGCGACCTTCTTGCTGTGAGGCGACAGCACTACCTACTGTGCCACTGTGTCTATTTTTAATTTAATTTAATTTAATCTAATTTAATTTAATTTAATTTAATTTAATTTAATTTAATTTAATTTAATTTAATTTAATTTAATTTAATTTAATTTAATTTAATTTAATTTAATTTAATTTAATTTTTTCCTACTGATATTTGATTTTACAGATAAAGCTCCTGTAACACACCCAACAGTTTCATTGATTTTAAATGCTTTTTGAACCCCCACACTTCTTAACAATTTAGTTTTGAATATAAGATTTTCTTTCAATTGGAATTTCACTGAAATTAAGCAAATGTTTGATATGGCCAGACTCAATATTAAAGATATCAAGGTTATATTTTCACAGGCTATTCTTTACACAATGTAGAATGATATTACTGTATGTAGAAACATAACTTGAGCTGGGTTTTCACAGAGCGAGGGTCACATTCTTATTTAATGCTGAATATCTCTGAAGATTTGTTTTGAAACGCAATTGTTTTAATACTACATGAAGCAAACTTTTTGTCTGAAAGTTTTCAGATATTTGACTGCAATAGATACATTTTATAGTTTTACGATTCATTTCAAAATTACCTTTATGCTAGTTTGTCATTTTGACTTAAAATTGATCAACACTAAAGAAAAAAAATCTGTTGCTGCCATTTATTTATTTGTTTATTTATTTATTATCTAATTATTTGTAAATTATGCAAATTAAAGGGAGTTAAACATATTATTCTGATTGTAATGTTCATAACTTGAACAATGACAAACATGAAAACATATTTTGTCATCACTTACAGTATCGATCATATCAATGTTTATATTGTCCACCAAGATATTGATGATGATATTATTTGTTTATTACTGTTGTTGTTGTTTGTGTTTTTTCAGTATAGTAGACCTTATACATTTTATTTAATTTGTAATTTTTTAAATGATGATAAACTTTTAAAAATAATTTTTAAAACTAAACCAGAAACAATAAAGAAGTGTGTGTGTGTGTGGCGAGAAGAAAAAAAATCTATTTGACACATTTAATTTAATCTCTGCAATCTTCTTTTAGTTTGTCATACACGGTACACTAATGTTTCAGAACATTATCGCTTTACATGCCTATCAATGTATTCTTTTGCACATAAATGTTCAGAGAGTTTGTCTTCTTTCATCTGAAATGTGACAAAGCCCAGCAGGAACCATCTTGGCTGATCTGACAAAAAAACGGTGGCATGACATTTCCTAATTCAATCCATTAATCTCTGTCAAACAACTGTAGAGTGTATCACCTTTAATACCCATTTTATGATCGACTGGAACAGCTTGGAGGTGTGTATATATATATATATATATATATATATATATATATATATATATACATATATATATATATATATATATATATATATATATATATATATATATATATATATATATATATATATATGTATTTGTAGAAATTGAAGCTATGTATAATTGTATGGATGCAGATAAATGGCTACATTCCACAGTAAAAACTGCCCTTGAGGTATAATTGCCTTCAAACGTATATATTGCTGCATGGTTTTCTTTGCCATCAAAAACTGGGTGGGACAAAAGACACTGATATGGTGTGGCTGTATTAAAGCATATGCGTTTAAATGTCTCTCTGTGCATGATGCTTATGTTTTACATTACTTTGGAACATTTCCTGAGTTCTTCAGAAACACAATTAAAGCTTGTGGGTAGGTTTTGTATACGTGGGAGATGAGAACCATCACATAGTGTGCCATCGCAGCAAACAGATCAATATTTAATTAATCGTGGTGTTTGAACTATGTAGGCCTATTATTGAGGATTTGCAAAGTCGCCTACTGCAGTGTTTAGAACTTGACTCTGCAAAGCTGGATTATACAATAAGTCAGAATTTGTTGTTGTTTTTTTAACTATAACCTATAATAATAATAATAATAATTATTATTATTATTATTATTATAAAAAAATTTGTATTAGCCGACTTGAGCTTCTAACTTGTTACAAAAGTATGAACGATGTTGCATTGGATGGAATATCATTTCTTACCAGTATTTTTCTTATTTTTGATGTGTTTGGTACCTTCTTCTTTTTACCTCCCTCCTTCTCTGCTTTCGCATTTGCATATGATGCAATGACAAGTGCATTATCATAAACCTTTCATAAATGTCACATTTTTGGAAAGCTGTTACAAATATCTACTCTCATTATTCAAATACAGCATTAGCATCTTGTCTCTCACTAATATGCGCTACACTTGCCAAGGCAAGTGAATGAACTTGTCATTGTTGGGAGCTAATTTGTTGGGAAAAAACGTTGCCAGGTGAAGCAGTTCACAGCTGAAGGGCGATAATTCAATCGGCTGTTAAATCAACTATCATTGCTTGACATTGTGCCTGAGTACAATTAGGTTTAGTTGGGGATGTGATGTGCTTGCAGAAATGCTCACAGGACACGGCCATGCTAATAAAACAGAGACGGCACAACAGGGTGGGAGCTGCCAGTGAGAGCTTCACTTAGCATAGTAATCACATATCAGTTCCACGGTGTGGACTGTATGCTTATAATGTAAATAGCCTCTGCTGGTACACAACTGGTATGATGCTATGATATTAGCACGGTGAGGCAAACTCTCCCCCTGCCTTCATTCTTTTACATAAACACGGACAAGGTTAAGTGCAAGAAATTTTCAAGCTTCCTAAATAGCATGTAGTTTGAAATGTCACACGAATTATTTAGGAACATTACATTGAGTCGACTAGACATGCAAAAACATGAGAATGTGTTGTAAATTGTGGATTTTCATTCTTTTTTGAATCTAGAACTGGGTTGGAAAACAACTGTTCTGCTGAGTTTAGGTCCAGTTCCAATTACATCTGAACCAGCTAATTAAGATCTTTGGAAACACATGCTAATTTCTGTCAGGTGTGTTTGGAGCAGGTTGGAACTGAAGCTGAATTTCAAATAAATAAGTGAACATCCCTGTGCCCTACTCTCTATGAAGTGCAGAGCCCTTGAAGTGAGTTCTTTGAACGGTCAAGGGCCTGGCCATTGCATGTTCCCTGTATTAGCTGACTTGAAGAGATTCAAATTCAGTTGGCAGGAAGGTTGCTTTGCAGAAACAAAGTTGCATACTCTGTTTTTACATAATGTAACTAAATAATATAGTAATACGTTATGATGATGAATTCATTGTTATATATTGTGATGCATGTTTTTATATATTACAAAAGGCAGCAAAAGTTTATTTTGGGGACCAAATGTTTTACGGCTGCTACCTTCTGTTTTGCATTTGTCTAGTTTTTAGCATATACAGTAATTGTCAAATGTTTGTCATTTTTTCCACAACAAAAATGTCAAGCAGGAAATATGAATAAGAATAATTAACGACAGCAACAATAGATAAACAAATCAACATGATTTCTGAAGGATTGTGTGATGCTGAGTAATGAGGCATTATTATAATAATTGCAATAATATGATGCATATTCTTAAAACTCAGCTTACGTAATTAAACAATTCATTCAATTAAATAGCAGATTACAACAAGAGTTTCACAACAAAAACATTATTTAAAATATTACTGTTTTCTTGTGTTTTTAATATTGAACAGACACTTGTTTTAATATTATTTCTAGGATGCCAAACATTACACAAAAAAGATTAAGATTTGAGTTGTGACTTTTGTCATTTATAATATCATATATATATATATATATATATATATATATATATATATATATATATATATATATATATATATATATATATATATATATATATATATACACACACACATCACAAAATATTTATATATATATATATCACAAAATATTTATATATATATATATATATATATATCACAAAATGTTATATATATATATATATATATATATATATATCACAAAATGTTTATATATATATATATATATATATATCACAAAATGTTTATATATACATCACAAAATATTTATATAATTATATGCTAATTGTATTATTATTATTATTATTATTATTATTATTATTACCACTGCTGCTAATAATAACAATTTTTTTGACTGGTTGTGTAAAGTATTCATGTACTCATGTGTATGTAAAGTAAAATGTATGTATGTGTGTATGCATGATTGATTGTTAAACAGAACATGCATGCAGTCTCAGATTTTTTCTCTCTCTTGGGTCCCTACTGTACGTCTATGCATCTAAATCCATAATCTGTTCATTAAGTCTATTCAGTTAAATACAACAATTTGTAAAATGGCAGCAAATGTATTCACAACACTCCAGTTAAGTTGTGTTATTTAATTTGAATACAATTAAAAGCGAAAACTAAATGCTAATATAGCCCTTCCGTTGTGGACACTGGCTATTTACTTTCTTTTCAAAATCCAACTTGATAACCTTCTTCAATGTCAAGCATGTCTTCTATGTCTTGCTGCTTTGTTTGTGTGCGCGTTGTATCTTAAAGATGATTGATTGCTACATGCAGCTCTGTCACATTTGAAGTGAAAGATCCCATCAATTACGGTCTCAAAATGTGTAGTTGAAAGTCAGAGGCTGAATCTCCTTGGAGCTCTCACAAGTGGATGTGCCGCACAGCCGGGATGATTTAAATTTAAAATCAGGCAGTTCAGGAGAATTCAAATTCAATTTAATGACTTTGCAGACCGGAAAAAAGCATTGATTAGAATTCATTTCCTGCACTCGATCCACACCCTGAAAAATCAGCAGCGAAATTCAAAAAGTTACATCGTTTATTGGTGATTTCTTAACCTGTAGAAGATATTAGACTTCAAATAGCACGTCTCCAGGCCTCTGCATATCATTTGTGAAGTCTGTCCTGACTTTTCAATACCCTCTTTCTCAGTGCACGGTTTGAGTGTAGGGCAAAATACTGAACTAGACAGGTTTGCTAATGTCCTGTAGCCTTCCTGCACTTGGGAAACCGAAGAACCTAAGAAGATCAGCATTTCAGATTCATTGCATATGAAAGGGAGCTCTTAAAACGACCAAAAGCACCATATAGGCAACTGCTGCATGAATTTATGAAACTTCAAAGATACAATGGTCATCTGTAGGCAAGCTGACACACGTCTCGGTCATCAGTGATTATGCTGAAGTGCTAAAAGTTTCATGCTGGATGGCTCAGTGATAACAAAAGCATTGTCAAAGTGAGGTGGTAAGCTTTACTGTACGTGTATGTGTGTGGTGAATTATTGAGTGCTACCACAGGCTTTCTATGAATTATTGGTGTAAGACACCAGCTGACAGCACTATGTCAACCACAGAGATTCCAAATGCAGACACTGTTCTTAAACCCCCCTCATACAAAAAAACACCAACTATGCGATGGCAGGTGTTCTGTTCCTGCAGTTAACCCGCAACAGAGCCTTCAGATGTTCTCTCGCCCGCACAGACTTTTTTTGTGTACCAAAACGCATTTAAAGAGGATGAATTTTATACTTCATATACTTGAACAAAGTTCCAAGAAATGTCCTGGAGGGGCTGAATCTCCTAGAATGTAGGAAAGACTTTCATACCAAGCTTAGGTGCTTCTAACTTTTTTTTTTTTTTTTTTGACTTGCTCATAGAAATATTTTGGGTTTCCAGGCATGTTGATTCAAGAGGTAGATACTTGCATTCATGCTGACTATATATATTTCAGTCCGTCAAGTTTTCCTCACACTATGGTCGCTGAAAATGGCAAGTAAATGTTTTATTCTTAATTGTGTAATTCTGGATTGCAAAAATAAGCCTGCCATTGACTACTCTTTATCATCTTAGCGGGAGCAAATGTCTGTGACAAATGGAGGCGTGGAATCGAAGGAAAGCAGTTAACAAGATATTGATGATGGGTTGCTGGAAATGAATGGAATAAAGTAAGCAAAAGTGATTATTGTTTTATATGGCTGGGTGGTAGGATGGTAAGTTTCAAAATATTTTTGTTCTGGGTTATGTAGCATCTATCTGTACAGCTCTCAGCTTAAAATTATTAATAGCAGTTTTATTTATTAATCTTTATTTCTGTTGCGCTTTTACAATGTAGATTGTGTCAAAGCAGCTTAACTTAGAAGTTTTAGTAAATTGAAGCTGTGTCATTAAAGTTTTCAGAGTTGATGAAATCAAATTGATGAATGACAATTAAGAAAATGTACTAACAAAAGATACTGTCATTAATTCAGTCAGACTGGATGAAATACAGTATTGGGTTCACTTTCTGTGCATTTGATCGGTTAAAGGAACCCAATTGTTAAATTGTCATTTTTTTAACACTAATGGATATTACTTAAGTAGGCCTACTGTAAATGATGTGGACTTTTACAGATCTTTCTGTTGTGTGAACGTTGCATTGACGTGAACTTGAATCTGAGCACTTTTTGCTGTCTTGTTATATGATGATGTGGTCTATTAGCATCCTCCATGTGCCTAATATTATATAAAAGCATTCGGTGTGATTGCAAATGTTTTTGCAATGTCAGTTTATAATCTGTTTAGTCTAATAACATGATTTATTATTATTAGTAGTAGTAGTAGTATTAGTATTAATATTATTAGTATTATTATTAGTATTAATATTATTAGTATTATTATCACAATTATCATCATTATTATTTCTTGTTAATAATTAATCCAGTTCTGTAATTAATCTAATTCGGTCATTCCATAATAATCTGCTGGATATACATCTCTATATTGCTTTGGAACAAAAAAAAAGGTTAAAAATAAACTAAAATAAAACTTAACAGAACAAAAAAACTAAAGTAAAATCAAATATGTGGCTGCATGGTCAGTAAGATTATAGATAAATACAACCAAATTCCTACTTGTAATTTGCTTTGGATAAAATTATCTGCTAAGTAAATACATGTAAAAAGGCACGTTCTGGTATAAAATGTTTATTTTATTTTTTAGTTTGAAGGCAAATTCATATAGCTAAACTAATAACGTTACTTTATCTAAAGTTTCTCATATCTGCAGCAATGATACTTTATTCCCTTTACTTGGTCACCAGTGATTTGGATGGAACTCATCTAAGTAAGGGCTCAGCAGGATCCAACAGTGTCTATTCGCTGTGGTGTGGGACTCAACAGGCAACAGAGAAATCCGGGATGGATGATGCTGTTTTCAGCTGCAGGGGAGTGCAATGTTAAAGTTTGTTTGAGAACTGCCTATGGCTGGGACTTACATGTCTCTCCATATGTACAGTATTCCTATAATGTTGTTGCCGTAGCATATTTACCCATAAGGCTTCGGGGTGGTGGCTGAACATTTTAGCTCTGAAATCCCATACTGTAAGCCTTGTACTGCAAATGCCTAGAAGTCGAGGTGAACCTGTTGCTACTTTAAGAGACCTGGCAGTACAGTGAATACTGTATATGCTATAAATCTTTCACAATTTTGCACTTGAAGTCACAGCATAGAAAGCATGGAATGTAATTATTATTTCAATATTAAGTTATTGGATCATTATTTGTGATAGACACATTTTTTGCAACATTTTTAGTTCCCTTTAACTTTTTGGTTTTCTACTTCTGTTCAATTTTATCAGTGCGAGAAAACTAATGCCATCAAAAAACCACCCAGCGTGTTGAATATAAATGTTTAATCTGACATTCATTTGCAGTCCAGTGGGTTTCATTTGAATGATGTAAATCTGCTGAAGTGTTTACTCTCAGCCCAAGTTGTCAACAGCCGTTGAGTTGTACAATCCGTGAAGGAGATCAAGCTCTCAGTAAATTTTGGAGACAGTTCACATGTGCTTGAGCAAAGCCAGTGCTGCTTAATACAGAGGACTGTTAGAATCTAGTCTGTTTGCTCATGGAAGTTTTTACTTGTTGTGTTACAGGTTTTTATGCATACTTTGAAATGCGGGTTTTAAGGCAAGGCACTGCAGGTGAATATGAATTTAATACATAAGAAATAATCTACATACATTTCAAGAACAAAAAATCAGCATTATATTAAGGTTTAAAATTATATTTATTTATTTAATTAATTATTTACTTGTTTATTTATTTATTCACATATTTATGGTACAGCTCTTGTCATTTAATAAATCAGAAAAACTGTATAGCCAGAACAAAATGTTTTTTTTTATTAATAAGGTACATTTTAAATGAACATATCCCCCTATAAAAACCTTCTAATAATATATATTATATATTATATTATTATATAAACAGTTATTATATAAACAGTTATGTTATATATAACTGTTTGGTGGATGTAGGTGGTGGTGAAGTGGATGTATATGGCTCAGTGCAGGAGAAAAAGCTTTTTAGAAAATGAATATGATTAAAATCTACAGACATAAATTGATACAGTGCAATAAAAGGAACACTTAAAATTAAGCCAAAAAGCTCAAATTCCGTAAAATTGTCAGGTTCGTGAAAAGCTGTATTTTTTTTGCCTGCAGTGTCTTACCCTAAATACATTTCTTTTCTGTTTAGAAAACTCTTTTATTTAGGATATAATATAGTAGTTCATATTTTACAGCATATTTCATGCTGTAGAACCTTCTCAGATAGCAAAATCAGGTTTAGCTTAAAAATCATCTTTTCAATTTAAATGAGCATTAAATATATACAGTATCTCCTTGGTGAAACCCTAAAGGCACAAATGTCATCAGGTCAAAATCAGCTGGCTGAAGACTATGTTGTTTTAATGATAAAAGTGAGTTGCCTCACTGTACACCACTGTCATGTGGCCAGCGTAGAATTTCTGAAAGAACAGAGGTGGTTTGCCAAGCAGAACTAACGAAGGGCCTGTGAACGATACCGATTCCTGAAGGAGAAACCATGGAAGGGGTGAAGATACATAGATTCTTAAGTCTTTGAGAGTGTAATTCTCACATGCGTTGGCAAAAGCCCAACTAGGCATACATAAAGTTGATTCATCCACGATGAATAACCTTAATTTTAGTAGAGAAAGAACTGGGAATTTCAATAAAGCTTAAGCTGTACTTTATTTTCTCTGTTTGAAATGTGTTGACTTGCCGGTCCCTTGTGGGTGGTTTCACAGGCATGCAGGCAATCGCTCGAGTTATTATTTCTTCTTCTGTTTTTCTTGTTACTGTAAGTTTATGAGGACAGTGCCCATATATTCCCAAAATGCTATGCAGAAGGGAAAATAAAACTCACCCTGGTGTAATAAACAATTTGATTTTTAATAAGCGCAGCATGACTCGAACATCGGGATGCTTTTAAACACGTACTGTCACGGTAATGACTATGTTTCATACGGGACAGTTAAAAGAATATTATTGGATGAGCTAGTGTGGGTTAGTCTACTTTATTTTATTGTTCGCGCACATGCAAATGTACCGCTTGCAAAGTATAATCTAACTGCCCTGCAGTTTACCCTGCAGATGAGCAGGAAAATGAATGAAAGCTGATTAAAATACTCAGCCAGTTATGTTCGGCTACTGCAGATTAAAATACAGGAATGAAGGAGAGAGTGAGATTTTATGATTTTATTCAGTACACTAAAAACATGTTTATTGGTCTTACAGTACTTGTGTATTGGACTTTTGCTTAATGCCGCACCAGTGAAATGAACAGCAGTGCAGTGGTTTTATATCTCCTGAAAGTTTAAAAAAATAATAATTCAGACCTACACTGAAAAAAAATATTCAAAGATGATTCCTTGGATTTACTAATTTTTTTTTTACGTTAAGTGGTTGTAAACAATTTATTTAAGCTGAATTTAAACAATCAAATTAAGTTGAACATTGCTCAATTTAATTTGTTTGTTTAAATTCAACACAAATAAATTGTTTGCAACAGTTTTGCATGCAACACTTTTCAATGTACAGAATATGCTCAAGGTTTTTTTTATTTTTCTTTATTTGTAATTGTTATTTTATAATCTAGCAAAATGCATTGATATTATTTGAAGACAAAAAATAATATTTAGTGTAAAATTTTATTTTATTTTACAAAGCTTGTATAATTGGCCTAAAATATGCAACAATACAGAATAAGTAAACTTAGTTTGCACCAGGTGCCGTGCATCTCAAAAAGTGTCCATTTTAATGATCTTAGACCCTCTAAGGTAATATTATACAGTTATTTGATTCTTTTATTTTGTCAAATATGTGCAGACACTAAAAAACTACAGTAGCTCTTGGAAAGTGTAACCCAGCAACGATATTGCAAGAAAAGAAAAGCAATTTAGGTCACATAGCAAGAACACTGTGCTAAACATATTTTGGATAAATTCAGAATTTAGCTCTTTTTTTCTTTCGTCTTTCTTTTGTTTTGCTTTTATTTCCAGCAATATTTTGTGAATTACTTTTTTCTTTGTTTTTAAAGATAATAATCACACCCACCATCGCTATGTCCTTTTGTCTTTTACCTCTTTAAAGGATTTTGTGTCCTTTAGAGAGGGTCATTGATGAGATATCTCATGGTCAAGATGGTCGAAGCCAACAAAGTCAAAATATATTACATGTGCAAAACATTTTCCAAAGAAGAAGAAGAATGCATCAAACTAAATATGTAAATAAATCTAGATCTGTGTCAACTTAATAGAAGTATTAGAAAAAAGTAAGAAGTAAGATAAGTGTCAGCTCTTGGATATTTGAGAGTTAAAGATGCACGGACATCTGATAATCCAGGGTTAACCTGTCACGAGACCGGTGTGTGATGCGCATGGGTTAAAACAAAGACACGCACAAGAGAGTCGCTGTTTCCCTCCATAGACACGTTGCGCTCATCCACACAGTGCATTTCGCTCATCATTGTAGGACCTCAATCAGTGGTCAGTGTACACACGCACACTTTGCATCGCCTTCTCCCCACGGAAGCCGCTCTTCAGCACCAGGCGCGAGAACAATTCCCCAACTTCACTTCACGTGCGCTACACAAGCCGCCGTGCGCGCACAATCACGTTCTGTCACATTCATCGACGGTAAGCTCACGCAAGAAAACCTCTGTCTGACTGACTGTCTCTGAGGCGGAGAAGTAGAGAGAGAGGGAGAGAGAAAGTGAGAGAGAGAGAGAGAGTGGGGAAAGAAAGAGAATTTCTCCTCACCGAGCTGCTTATTTTCTCTGTCAAGCGTGTATCATCCGCTGTGTGGTGAAAAGCGCAGACCTGCGTGGGACCGATTTCCCGCCGCTGCACGGAGGAACCAACCGTCCTCTGAAAGGTAAAAGTTACCTCACACCTCTTCAATGTGATGTCTTTGTAGGTTATGCTTCTTTGTAGTACTTTCGTTTTTTCTTATTCACGTCAAGACAGCTAAACATTTATGTAAAGTGACAAAATCAGAAACACAGCTAATGGGTCTGCGTAAGTCATTTTTCCCCAACGTCTGTTTGTGAACACTGTGAATTTCGTTAATACGTACAGAATATACAATCAGATCTGAATGTATTATTGAAGAATTTCGTTTTATGTTTATCATGCGTAGAACTCCACTGTAGCCACATTAATCGTGTCTGATACCTGTTGATACCCCTCATAACACTCATTAAACATTTTATACTAATTTTTCAAGAAACAAACGGAAAACGTTTAATAATAATAATAATAATAATAATAATAATAATAATAATAATAAACAATAATGGTAAATTATGGTTTAGCATAATAATATTATTAATAATAATAACAATAATAATAACAATAAAACTCCTGTTTATTTCATATTTATTTATTTGTCTCAAAAATGACTGCCTGTTGTGCAATTTATTAAATACAAGCCCAAAGACTTTTACAAAAGTAAAAGAGCTGTCTGAAGAAACTGTGAAGGGAAGTTTAGAGTTCATGCATTATAATTGGTGGTTGTTAAATATTTTATATTGAAGTTAAGACCAGGGTTTAGATATGTTCAGTAAAGGGCGATAGCTTAATTGGTTGCATGCTGTAATAACTGAACAAATAATTTTTTAAATAATAATAACTTTTTGAAACAATGCAACTTTTTTTTGTTTAACAGTCCACACACACACACACAATAATATATATATACATATATATATATATATATATATATATATATATATATATATATAATTATAATTATTTTTTTCTTTTGTCACAGATAGAAAAAAATGTCTTTAGAAATAAGATTCTACGATAATTAGGTACATCCATATAACAAATATATATTTGTATATTAATAATAATGTTAATATGCTGTTCGTTTATTGTTTTTTACACTTTTAATAGTCTAACCAAACTTTTACACTGCATTTCTTGTGTAAATAATAATAAACATTTTGGTTAATGCGAACAATGTATATATGTGTGTGTGTGGTGAACAACTTCGATTGAGTAAAAGATTTATTAAAATTTGAAATATCTGTTAAACCGATTATCGGTTTTCATTATTATGAGACGCTAAGCTTCTTATGTCTAATGTTTTGATGACGTTAAAAAAAAAAAAAATTATATATATATATATATATATATATATATATATATATATATATAAATTAATATTCTGTCATCTATATATCTACAGTATATTAGGTTTAGTCGTAAGTTTGTTCATTTTGCAGGGAAACTTTAAAATGAAAATAATTCCTCAGTGTGGCATTTGAAATGACACATTTTAAGTTATTTTGGAGATTTACACTAGTTGCACCTGAGATAGGACTAAGAAGAGCTAAATTCTTTGCATGTTAATCATGAACTCTAATAGTTCATTTATTATGAAGTAGGATGATTCCATTTTGAATCAACCTTTCCTGTAAGACAAGAATTGAAATGTTCCCCTATACACCTCAGAAATCTAATAGCACTGTACTCGGAGACTGTGTTTAAATTGAGTTGATCCAAGAAATGCTTTATTGAAATTGTAATACTTCACCCTTGTAAATGTGTTATTTCTCCGTAATGGGCAATCATGAGCGCTGTTCCCACATTCAGATGCGCCTGATGTCCTTACAGAGGAGTTTTATTGCAGATGATAGTCTTTGCACTAGTTGAAATACCTGGAAATGGGCCCAGGAACAGGTGCCAAACAACACAATTAAGGGATCAATAGGGTGATGAGACAGCTGGGCAGAGAAAGTGAGAGAGGAAAGATTGGGTGGGGGGGATCAGGTGCCACAGAGGGGCAGAGAAACCAAGCGAGATGTTGTAATTAAGGCTAAATGGGGGTGAAGAGACACCAGAGAATGCATCCAAGCGGTAATTTGTTTTTTATTGAATATATTTATCAACATTAAATGACTTTTTATTTTGGAAACGGCAAAGTAACTTTAGCCCAGACCGGCCGCATACATAAATCTGATGATTCAACATAACAGCGAGCAGCTGTTGTGCTCATGAGGGCATTTTCCGAGCGCCATGGTAGTTGATGGATCATGGCCGTACCACACTCATTGAAATTGATTATCAATATGCATCATTTGTTTTCTTTATTGCACCTTTCCTCATTTAGAAAGAAACTCAAGAATTTAATAACATCACTCACTCACTACGAGTTCTGGCATGTATTATGGCTTACAAATAATTACCAATGGAAATTCGGTTTTATTGTTATGTTGTTTGTTTAGAATCAGTTGCGCATTCCTTTTCAAGTGCAGCTCATCACCATGATTGCTCAACTGCTGCTAAAAGGCATTATGAGATGCTGGGGAGAAATGATGGAATCCAGTGTTTTTTTTTTTGCTGCTTTTGACACACTGTAGCCAATACTTGCTGTTTCTTATGTAGGCGCCAAGTATATTTATAGTCAGGTCACACTATTTTGGATTGCGCCTGTCAAACATTGAAACCGTGCAGCATGCTGCATGTTTCTGCTGAATGTGTCCTCAAGTAGCGTTTGTATTCTGTGCGTGTGCGAGCAGAGACCCTTTCATGACCCTTGCAGTAGCCACATAAGTTCACAAGAGATAGTGGTCTGATCCCTTCCTCTGAACTTGCAGACAGTCGCACAAATCTCTTGAGTGTTGCTCAAGATTGAAGCTTTATCAACTGCTCAGGTGTGCCAGCCTGCAGAAGGATCTCTGAAATGGCTTTAATTGCAGCTGGAGATACCTATAAGGCAGCGGATCTCTTATTCGCTCCAGCAGTGTGCTGATTTAGGGGTGTAATTTCTTAATTACACTTCTTTAATTAAAGCTCAGAAGGAGGTTATTGCATAGTTCGACTTAATTCGCTGTAAGTCTTTTCATTCAAAATACACCTTGATACCTTGGGAAAGTGCCACAGAGATTTTTTAAATTTGACATTAAATTGTCTTTCCCACAGATATAATGATACAGTCGACAACCGTGGATAACACATGATGCATCAGTTTTCTACAGTCAAGATGTCTGGATGAAAATGGCAGTTCTCTGTCTGATCTTTACCAGAGAGGTTAGTTTTTTGACAAAGTGAATCTGCTGAATGTATTTGACTTTTGTGACCTCAAACCTCTTATGTTCTGGTCTTCTGAGTGCATCTGATATACGGTATGCTGTGCTTTATGTTGTTTTTACTAAAAATGTTGTGAAATTCTTTCGCACACCATGTTGTTCACTTTGGAAGTGTGTATGTGACTGGTATGTGTGGTTATGTTCAGAACTGATGCTGGACAGAGTAAGCCAATGGACAAATTTAGCGCGGAGTTCCAGCTCCAGAAATCCAGCTAAAACTAATCTAAATGAATCAGAACACAAGCAGTAGTTTTGAAAAGTGTATACACTCCATACTACTTTTTACTTTATTTTTCATTTTTTAAAATAGTTTGACCTTTCTTAGTCTGCACTGCTGATTGTGGCAGTCCAACATCCCACCTTTAAATAAGTCAGTGTAAGGTATGAAGTTCTATTGAATTTCATGGCTTGTGAAGGTTTGCTTTGATTTTTTTTTTCACTTTATTATTATTATAAATCAGGCACTTTATCAAGCCAGAAAAAAAACTAGCTATGTATTCTAATTCTTGTGCTCTTAAATTAATAGTAAACTCAAGGAGAAAAGACGGGCAAATTGTGGCATTTGCAGGACTGAGCAAAATAAATAGTTTATTTTCAGATTTCAGGTGAAGAGGCTGTGATATCGGATATATGGTTCTTGGTTGGCTGTCCTTGTACTCAAAATAATAAAGCGACGGTTTGTCTTGGAGCATCAAAAGCAACTGTACTGTGTGCAAGGTCAGACTAACCTATAGACAAATTTGAATATTACTTGCATATTAAAGTTAATTAAATGAATTGTAAATACATGGGGAATTTAGAATCAGTTCAATTTCTTGTTATCTATAAGGAAAAAAAAAGAATTAGATTTTCTTCTCAAAGAAGGTTTCATATCGACGGGTTCACAGGTGTTAAACTGGCCTGAAATGGAAGAGCGTAGGTGGCTAACCTTGATAAAATATTGGAGGAGTGTGAAATGAAGGTTTAGCTGGCATAATACAGAAGAGCATGTCTTCTGTTAAGAGTCAAATATAGATATAAATCATAATTCAGTGAAAGGTTGCATAAAATAGTGTCCTGACATTTTTCCTATTGTGGAGGTCACGTTAGCTTTGATATCAGTACAATAAAGTGGCCAATGTTTTTGCATGCTGCTTGTGATTCCAGAGTGACACGACACCAGGTCCCCAACAGGTGGTGCGGCCAGTCTTGGTGTGATAGTGAAAGGACTCCTAGAAGGAAGGTCAAAACAAAACACTTGCCAAGTGTGAGTGAAAACTGGCTTGGTAATTAATAAATGGTTTAATTTAAATAATACATGTTACTTGTATCTACAAAATTTGATGAGTTTGAATTGATTTTTCTTTTTTTTTTGTAGGTTTCAGTTTTCCTAAAATATGGAAACTGTTGTGTTGTATATGCTATAAATGACAAAACTGGAGTTTTTTCACACTACTACTACTAATCACAAAATAAACATATAGACAAAAATCTATTTTTGTTATAAGGATAAACATATTATTTAAAAAAATGCAATTATCGCTAAATATAGTTTTAATTGCTTAAAATAATTCCAAATCACTTGAAATTCAAAGGAATCCAAAGAAATTTTGGACTGTATCTGAAAGCATTTGTATCAGATAAAGCTTATCTATAGCTTCATAAAAATTCAATAGCGATAATGTTTTTTTAATATGCAGTTTTCTTTGGTTGTCGATGTTCAAAAGCTCTAACTAGGAATGTTGATATATTTTTTTGACTGGATTGTCTAGTGATTAAAGGGAATATATATGTGTGTTTTGCTGCCCGAACTCTAAGCAATAAGAAGAAACAATAGAGCAGAAACAGTTGTTCTTATCATTCATTTATTGCTTTGGTTTATCTCTCAAAGGTTGTAAAGGTTCCGGATGATTTGTAATTTCTCTGCTTCCATTGTAATTACTGGTTGGTTGTACAAATCCAAAAGAGACAGAGAGCATCCCGATTTCTGTGTTTGTGACTGGCATGCCTGCAAACAAAAATCAATACTGCAATGTATTGCTCATCCCCTACTCTTCCCAGAATTTCTAATGGTGGATTTTCTAGCCATGACTATTTTTTTAGTTGCAGAAAACTTCCTTTTATTGTTACAGGGTAGCTTTTTAGAACGAAACAGATGACACATTGATTGATGTCTAAATTGATGATTCCCCCTTTCGTTCCCTTCACTTACAATTAAGGGCATCAGAAAGAATAAAAGCCAGATAGCAAAAGAGAGTGGCATCTGTGATGGAACTGGGAAGTGAGAAATGAACGGCAGCATGAACTGGGATTGACTAGATGGCTCAGATAGACAGCAGTAACGATCTGAAGCAGTCTTTGTTGGTGTGAATGAACACACATCTGTTTGTGGTAGCTTTCCATTCATGTTTTCAATAATATATTTGTATCAGCATTTTAGGTTTAGCGAATTTTCAGCAACCCGAGTCTATAAGAGAGAAATTGACCAAAGACTGGAATAAATTCTGTTTGTGGTACTAATTTATCCTTTTATTTTAAATTTTGTATAATTGTCTCTCATTTTTATTTTGATTTGTGTAATGTAGTAGTAATAGTATTATGTGACGTGATAATCAATTATTTTTTTTCCCTGTAGATCGTAGAATTCTGAGAGAAGTGCACTTTATACATCTGGTCATCTTTTCTCCAGCTTTCTTTATGTACTGCGAATGTTTACACCGTAGACTACCTGCACAACGGTGAATGAATATGTCATAGACATCATTAATCTTTTAATGTCTTCAGTCTGCTCACATCAACCTTTTCTGCTGGTGTTTCTTCGTGTGTGATTATGCCGTGAAGGCTGTATGCATTTTGCATGAAATCAAAGCATTTTAACAAGTATGCTGTATTGTCAGTACATCGCAAATTTTGTAAGTTTAATTCAGACAAAATGAATATTTAATAAATTGATTTTAATGAGACAATTGTCTGGTTTGCTCCTAATGAGGTGCATACATTTAAGAGAAATCCCAACAGATGAACCGGAACTGCACTTTAACTAGTGGTGTAAAGTAACAAATTAAAAATACTCAAATTAATGTAATTGAGTAGTTTTTTCCTCAGGAATTGTAATGTACTTAGTAGTTTTAAAAATGTGTACTTTTACTTTCCCTTGAGTACATTTTGAGTGCTGTATCAGTACTTTTTCTCCACTATATTCCTTCAACCTGTAGTCACTACTTTATTTTTCTTGTCTGTAGGGATTAGAAAAATCAGTTCTGTGATACTTGTCCAATCAAATCACACATAGAATATAAATCGCATCATACTGAACAACCTTAAGACATGGGTGATTTATAAATTCCGCAAACTGTTGGAATCATTTAAAGTGTCCAAAATATGCCGAATCTACTCATGCAGTAACCCAGAGGCTGTTTAGATGCATGCCACTGCTAAGAAGATGAATGATGTTTACTGTATAATGACCGAAATGGTCTTAAACAATAACTAAATGCACTACAGAATGTTGTGTTTACACACACACATCCATAAATTACATGTAAATGCACCAGTCATTTTAAATGGGCAACTTTTCACTCATATTTTGAGTAATGTTTACAACAGATACTTTTTACAGTACTTGCACTATATTTTTAGGCAAGTAATGGTACTTTTAATTGAGGATGATTTTTCATTACTTTATCCACCTCTGAAATGAAATCTTTTATGTAATTGCAAATTCACTTTTGATTTATGTTTTAGTTAATTGTTAAGTTAAACTAAATAAAGATGAGCAAACGTTAGATAAATGTGTGCCAAATTTTATTTCGCTGCATCTAAATAATTTCTAAAAAATACTTTTACTAAATAATATTAAGTATCGCACACCAGATGCGCACATTTGCATGCTATTTAAAATGAAACTAATCAGATAACGCTCTGTGTTGCGGCAGAAATATGAACAGTGACCTGAGTCGTGGCTGGGCCCTGGGCACAACTGCCGACTTGTGGCACCGGTGTGTGTGTACCCTGATAGAAACCTATTTTTAGAATTCTGAAATGCGTGGTGCGACGCTGGGGATCGCCGAACGGTGCTTCTGGTGTGCAACCTGCTTTACAGATTAAAGCACAATTTCAATATGCTCAATACTGTATGCATATTGCATTTATGTAATTGTAGTGGTGCCCTTTGTACAGACAACGTAATGTAACCACAAAATTGTAATATTATTTTCTGTCTAAAATATTTTAAAAGGTTCTGTTTATTTTAGGTCCAGAACTTTTAGTTTTTGGCATTAAGACAGAATTATGATGTTGTTTACAGTGGTGTGTACTTAAAGTTGTAGTTTAAATGACATTCAGAATGTGTATTCAAAATAAGTTTCGTCATGCTCTCACAACTGCATTAAACTTCCCCAACAGCAATCTGTTGCCCATTCTATGGGGACTACGGAGTTAGTAGGGGTGAAAATTGCCCTTTCTCTGGGTGATAATTTGCTGCAAGTCTCTCCATTTGACATTATAGGTGGATATGAAGTCGGCACTGGCTCTCTGGGCCTGGTATATTTGTCTCCTGACCTGTGGTGGCAGTGCAGGGTGCTGCGTACTCCCCCCTAGACACAATGCTTTTTCAGAGAGGTGAAAACCAGCTGTCTGTCACCATCTGCCTTTCTATAAAACCTCAGCCTCTCCCAGCTGTGTGCCATGTGACATTCAAAATGTTTTTGGCACCTTTTAATGGGAACTATGTGTATGGATGGGTACTGTTTTTTTTTTTTCAGGCGTATGGGTTCAGAGGGACTTGTTCCAGAGGCTTTGATTGACTCACACTTGTATGCCTCCAATAATCAGAACTGAAGAATAGAGAGATTGCTTATTAAGATGAGAGGATTTCAAGCATGCTTTGAAACAATGAACAATTTCAAGACGTTTGTGGGCGTTTTGTATATTATTCTTTGAATGAAGTGATTTGAAATGTAATAGGTTTTAATCTGACATGTCAGGCAGGAAATTGTGCAGTCAGTCTGCAGCACTAACGGTATTGAGGTCAACAGAGTATATAAAATTCTGCCGTCGGAAACAATATAGGGGACTTGTATATAGATACAGACTCCGGAGAAATATATTAACCTTTTTGAAAGGTGTGATGACATCAGGATATTTAATGAGTGGGTGCTAAAATGAAAAATGTATATAGCTGGAAGCTTTTTTTCTTTAATGGTTTTAATTCACTCTGAAGGCTTCCTTGTGGACAAGAATTATAATTAAGTTGGGGACTTAACATCACTTCAATCAGACTTCTTTGATTTATGTGCCACAGAAAGCATTTGAACTCTCACATCATTATATTTGTGAAATAACAGACACAGATTTTCAGCTCGGTGGGGAATGTACTGTATTTGATCCTTGATCTTGCTATGTTTAATTAGACGTGTGCTTGAATGTACAGCTGATGTCTTTGAAAGCTTCACTGTCTTGCCTTACTGATAAATATTACATTTGAAAAATCTTCTGGACTCAGTACTCTATTTATCAATATTTATCTGATTATGACCGCTATGACATTATCTGTATGTAGTATCTCGGTCCCTAATAATGTTCTTTTCCCCAATGGCAGTTTTTGATTTATGTCAATAGACATCGATGAAGCAGACAGAATGGTCTCTAAGGTTTTTAACAGACCACCTAGTTTTTCAGTATTTTTTTGTAATTTTGTTGCGAAAATAAAATTAATAAAAAATAAAAAAATGTAATAAAATAAAAATAACAGATTTTTTTTTGGTATATATATATATATATATATATATATATATATATATATATATATATATATATATATATATATATATATATATATATATATATATATATAGTTGAAATCAGAATTAATAAATCCCCTTTGCATTTCTTTTTCTTTTTTAAATATTTCCTAAATGTTTAACAGAGCAAGGAAATTTTCACACAAGATAATATTTTTTGTTTTATTTCAGCTAGAATAAAAGCAGTTTTTAATTGCCTAGCCTAATTACCCTGACCTGCCTAGTTAGCCTAATTAACCTAGTTAAGCCTTTAAATGTCACTTTAAGCTGTATAGAAGTGTCTTGAAAAATATTTAGTAAAATATTATTTACTGTCATCATGGCAAAAATAAAATAAATCAGTGTATGTGTATGTATATGTATATATTACCAAATTAGGTAGCCTACTATGTTAGGTGTGCAATCTGACACAATGACACAAATCATAAAAATAAAGCTTCTTTATTTTGGTCTGAAACGGAAGGGATCTAAATTAAGCCAAAGGAAGGTTGTATAACCTTAATATTTAATATTTATAATATTAGGTTAATATTTATAATATATATATATACTTTTTTTTTTATCCACGATCTTACTTACTTTCTCATATTTCACTCTCCGCAGCATTTGACATCATGTACCTCAATCAGGACATGCCTTAGGACTTCCCCTACTGTAAAACAACTAAAACACGGATTACCGTAAAACTCATCAATGGCAGGGAAGCGTTTTCTCTCGTTAACTGCAAGAAAAGAGTTAAACGAAATCATATATCGATTTGAAGCATAATATGAAACCAGCCATACATGTAAAGCACAAGTAATGTCCTTCAATTTGGTCATGTCCAGTACCAATCATACTTGAACCAATCTCCATGATTGTAAGCTGCTTGCTTTTCTGTCTATTCCACTGCTTTGTATGTTAGATGTTTGCTTACACTTTTTATTTGCAGTCTGAAGCGCGTCAAACACACAAAACGCCTAATTCACGCCACAGGATGTCTAATCCTATCTTTGCATTGACTCCACATGTAAATCACTCGCGCTTCATCTGCGTCTACTTACTGCACAGGCTGCAAAACAATCCCGCCCCCACTTCCCCTGCTTTCCATTTAATATAATGATTGTGAGGGCTCAGGTGAGACGCCATTTTTCGAGAGACACTCATCACGTGTGCCGTGTATGCAACATCTGTAAGTCATGTAAAACAATGAATTGCAAACTGAATAAATATAATTTGATTATATGGTCTGAATTGGATGTTTTATGAGATTATTTACATTTTTTTGTGATTATTTTGTATTTAACTTAAGTTTATTTTAATTATTTGCAACTGTTTGTTGATTTTTGCATAGATTCAGCGATCGCAAAATCACGAAAAAGTAGGGGGTCTGATTTAACACTAATTCTCTAAAATAGTCTTTTGTCTAATGATGTCGAATCAAAAGTTTAGTTTCACAAAGTGTTCATTTGTAAAATAAAAGAACCCTCAGCTTAAACGTATACCTGAAATGGCAAGTTTTTCCAAGTTTACAACAGACCTTGTAATTGATCTGCCATGAATATTTAAACAGCCTTCCTTTATTAACCTCCAGACACAAAGGTCAAATGCACCTTTAAAGACTAAATTTTAATGAAACACTATCTGTTGCTTTATCATTGACAAGGCATTAGCTTACATGCATTGTGCCTTGAAGGTTTTAGCAGTACATTAAAGAAAGCATTCCTGGTGTGAGTTTACACGAGCGTCGGCCATGGTAGAGAGATGGCATTGCATCAAGATCACGGAACTGAGAGGCAAGCGGCCATTGGCACTCTGACCCCTCTAATTGTGTCCTCTCATCTTTCCGCTGTGCTCCCTTTTCCCCTCACTTTCTCTCTCCAGCCCGCAGCCGCTTGCAATTACAGCATCTCTCACTTTGCTCCCCAGCGGCACATCAGCACAGTATTCTTACTACAAGGCAGGACTCGACGTGCCACGCTTAAAAGCTGAAGCCGGTTTCTCACGCTGTTTAGCAAAGACTGTCAAAATATCCCCTCATCGTTTCAGAGATGGACACAGTTGTTACAGGGTTAAATTATGCGGTTGACATGGGCAGTTTTTAAATAGAAATTGGCAGGTAAAGACTAACATCAGATGAGAGTCAACCCAAGCTGTGACAGCTTTTATATTGATGTTGAAAGGGGGTGTGATTGTGACAGTACTTCAGTGTTATAGAAATGAGGAAAAACCCATTAGTCATCATCAAGCGTTTGCATTGGGGTGTTAATTCCAATCGGCTAGAATGATGCCCCGCAGTTCTCTTGTGAAAGTGTCATTTATTATCAAGTTGAATTCTCATTGCCCTCTGACTGTCAGTTAAGTAAGAAGCTGTCTTATTTATATTAGCCATTGAGTCTAATGTTTAGACTGCTGAATTTGTATTTTTTTATTTATTTACTTATGAACTTTACTTATGTTGCTGGCTTGCATATTTTGACCTTGGTAGAATGCTTAAATACATAAATACAATACACTACAATATAATCAGAGTTGGGTGTAACGTTCCACAGTAATGCGTTACTGTATTCTAGTTACATTTTTGGGGAACGCAGTAATGTTACAAATTACATTTTAAATTTGTGTAATTTGATTACAGTTATTAAAGTCAGTGTAATTGCATTACTTTACATTACAAATACATATTCGATCATTGATTTTCTTTTTAGCTTAGTCCCTTTATTAATCAGGGGACACCACAGTGGAATGAACCGCCAACTTATCCAGCATATGTTTTATGCAGCGGATGCCTTTCCAACCGCAACCCAATGCAACATCCATACACTGTTGCATTTACACACATACACTATGGCCAGTTTAGCTTATTCACATCACCTATAGTGCATGTCTTCGGACTTGTGGCGGAAACCGGAGCACCCGGAGGAAACCCACGCCAACACAGGGAGAAACTCCTCATAGAAATGCCAACTGACCCAATCAGGACTCGAACCAGCAACCTTCTTAATGTGAGGCGACAGTGCTAACCACTGAGCCACCATGTTGGCCTTTCCCCTGTAATATTGTTATTTTATTAAAATTACAAAGCAAAAAAACAGTTCTGAGTAATTCTACCTTGAAATAAAATATCAGTCAAAATGACCAGATGCATTTCAGTGTCCGCTATTTATCTTCATGCCTTTGAATATGCATGCCTTTTTTGCCATGCTAGAATATACATAACTTTTTGATACTGAAAACAAACTTCAATATCTGTTTTTCAAAACAACACATGTAGTGCCCTGAAAAAGAGCTGGGGCTCGAACCAGTGACCTTCTTGCTATGAGGCGATCGTGCTACCCACTGCGCCACAAATACATATTTTAATAATAATAATATTAGCTTTTTTATCACGTTTTCAGCTGCAATGTCAGTTAATGAGCACACACTTTAAAATTGCTGGAGAACGCGAGCTGAAATAGCTGCTGATGAGAGTGGCAGCATCTTTAATTTGAAATACAGACATTACTTTGATTTCCTTGAGCGTAAAAGCAAAAATATAACTATGAAATGCCGTTTATGTCCAGGCTTTAAAGAACATTTGACTGCTTTTAACTTGACCAGCAACTTGTTCAAGCACTTGAACAGAAAGCATTCTATGAAGATGCTTGTTGCCTAGGAGGACACCGGTGCCCAAAAACACACTCCCAACTCTGTCTTAACAGGCTAAATTGGATCTTTGTACAGCATCGTGAGTGAAGGTAACTTCTGAAAATGGGAAGAGAAGCGTAGCTACTTATGAGGCCGTTCACATATCATGTCTTTCGCGCGCACAAGTTTGTCATTTCAAATGTAAGCGTGGCTTGCACACATAATGGTACAGTAGCAACATGCACACGGTGCACAAGCAGAGCGACATGCTCGCGTATTCTAGATTTCTTATGTATTCAACATTTGAAGGTTTGCAGTTTGTCTCCACAACCGCAGACATAGTATGTGTTTTTCTTACTATAGATGTCAATAGTTAGGTGTCTAGTTTTTTTTTTTATGTTTTTTTTGTGTTAAAAAGTACAAAAAAGGACAAACAATTTTGGAACAAGTGAATATTAAGTTAATGAGCAATATTATGTTTTCAGCAGCATTATCTCTTTAAATCTTTTGAATCTGTCAAGATGGTGTGTTAAACCTTTTGGGTCCTGTCATACACCCAGCACAAGGCGCAAGACGTGTTTGATGCGATTTGTTGCTATTTTCAGACCAGCGCAACCCTAATTTTCATGTTTTGTGTCACATTGTTTAAATAGCCAATCCATTTGCACCACTTTGTGGACTCATGGGTGTTCTGGTCTAAAAAAGGTGTGTTAAGGTGCATTGTTGGCTTTTAAAGTCCAGCGCAGAGCGCATTAGTTATGCGCTTATGCAGGTCCAAAACGCTGTAATATCGCTTAATACACACAGGTTGTACAACAGTACACAAATATCTTTACATATAAAAAAGGATTAAAATGTTACAAAACACATACATCTAAAAACTACTACCTCCATGCCTTCTTGTTGGGGGCTTTTTTCAGTTTATTCATGCCAATTTGCATTTGTATAATGTTGTTATTATTATTAGCAGTATTATTTATAATATGCATATTTATATTTGTTTTAATAAAAAAAACAAAACAAGTTTAGATTTGTCCACCTGTTGTGTTTTGGAGACGTTTGCATCACCATATGGGGGATAAGAATAGGACGTGTTTGTATATAACTTAAGTTTTTTGACCACACTTCGTTAATATTGTTCATTTATTTGTTTGCTGGAAATTAGAACTGAATTTAGATATTGTTTTAAATCAAATCGTTGCGCTTAACAAACAAAATTTAACATGTAGGCTAATGGATTTCTTCAATAGAGTGTGTACAACACCGTTTCTTTATCTACGAAAGTAAAGGGTAAAATAAAGAGAAATTAAAAAGGCAGAATGGAGGAGGCTCGTTCTTTATCCTCATGCTGCAGATGGTCTGTTTAACTGTTTTTTCGCTAGTAAAGCATTTAGTTTTTCCTCTTACAAAGTCCGCTAAATGGTTTAATGAACATTATACTGAAAAGACACTTATAACTCATTGGGACAATAAGCACAACCATGTTAGACCATGCGCCAGGGCGCAGAGCGTATTTTTCTGTCCTTAAAATTCCAAAAGTGGATTTGGACACCCCTTAACGCTTTTGCGCCATGCACTTTAGACTTTGCACCTAGATCATTAAAATAGAGTGTTGAGATAAAGTAGAGATGTTTTTTTTCAGTGAATATTTAAGCTGCTGTTTATTTGAGATTTTTAGATGTTTTAAAAGTAACTTCAAAGTAAAGTAATTGGTAATCTGATTACTTTTTACATTAAGTAATTAGTAATGTAATCAAATGACAATTTTCCAGTAGTAATCAGTAATTTATAATTGATTACTTTTAAGTAACTTACCCAATACTGAATACAATACAATACCAGTATTTTTATTAAAACTCAAGGAAAATGTGAACAATTGAAATGAGAACCTGAAAATATAATAGAGGCAGCTGATGACTGTCCTATTGTGATATATGAGGTTCCTTTTGAAGGCATGTCGTTTTTCTAATTCAGACATGAGTAATTACATGTGGACTTGCCTAGTTAATAGTGACCTACAAACAGCTGAAATTGGAGCAGTATAAATGAAGTGGCCATCTAACGGAGGCCTCAGTTATGCTCTCCATAAATAGATGCTTGAATACATTGATCTTTTTTTAAAGTATGCTGCAAAAAAGCAGCATGTTGCTATACAAAATGAATCAGCATTATCAAATGTTTGACATGTTAAAAGTGACATTTTGACAATGTTTTTTTAAAATTGGTTTCTGCGTTGTTTGATTTGATATACTGTTTGTTATTCCCTTTTTAGTTTTGCGTCTCATGGTGAGAGTTTCTTCTTTTTGTGATGCTTTTCTGTGTCACTGTCATTGTGTTTTTGTGTAAAGAATGTTAAGAACCATCATTTCATATATGTCTTTAGACATTGTTGTCATATTCTTTAGAGATCCTCATTTGAAACATTGCTCGCAGTAACATATTCTCAATTATGCGCTGTATTATACTGAGAGAACAAAGTCACACACACACACACACACAAAAAACAACTAACTACATCACTGCCCTGTAGTGTTTCAGTTGGAATTTTTTGTTTCTCATGTAGATCTTAACTAAAAACAAATGACTATGAGACAGGATTTATTTTAGAATTTTAGAATACTTTTGAATAACTAAACAAAATTTACACATTTCAGCAATCACTATTTTTTAAATGTTGACAGTAGCTTGTGTTTATACTGTAGCTTGCAGTGTTTTACTTCCTAACCCCCTGCTTTCAAAAGTGGCATGTTTTTTATACAGTAATTTAATTGGTTTGTTAAGTTAAATAAATAATCACATAGTCAGTTGTCAGGCATTTTGCAGTCATTTTGTTTTGAAGGGCACAGTATGTGACTGGCAGAATTCAATCACATTTCATTCTGGAATTTTGGTGCCTTTTGGAATTGATTTAGGTAATATATTGTTGATTTTATAACGTGCTCTAGTGCAATATTAAGTGTGGGGACATGCAATGAATCAGGTTGTTGTTTGCAGGGATAATCATTATTTATGGTTACTTTTTTCACCTTTATAGAAACACTAAAATGAAAAAGTCAGGAAAAAAAGAGCAAATTAGAAACAAAAGTAGTGGCATTGATTCCAGGAGATATCCAAGCTTGTTTTTTTTAACTAAAACTTGGCACGCAGAATAAGTTTTCTTGCCAATTTCCACATAGTCTAAACATGAATTTAGTGTTTGATTTGGACTTCAAAACTGTGTCTGCATCTTTGAAACTAAGAATACCTTGAGAGTCAAAACAAGATAAAAAATAAAATAAGAGAAACCCAACTTTCTACTGTTCATCATGTTCCAGATGCACTGAGGCATGACACACTGCATGTGTCATAACCAGCCAGGCAGATTATTGTGCTAAATGAGCGGCATTAACGTCTTTGATAAATTGTTTTTAAATCTGCTTGTAATTTCATTGGCAGTAAATTTCCACAACTCAGAGAGCAGTCATCTATTCCTCAATATCAGCTTACATGGCCCCTCCCAACTTGGCTTCTAACTGTGTTAGCTCCAAAACTAAAGTGGTCATTAGGTGCTTTTTTTTTCTCTACGGCTCGGCAAGTAATGTTGGTAAAATGCTAATGCTTAATAATGATCCCTTCGTCCATTTCTGGATTACTTTTCAGCTGAATGGCAATGCATCAAAACATAAAGCATTTTGAGGCTCATTAAGGAGGCATTATACGATGAGGTCTGCGGAGCGGTCACACGGGCCTGGTGATGGATGTGAAAGCGATCCGCTGCTGAAACCCGGTTAGGTCGACTCTCTGCGGTAAAGAGGGCTGCTCTCTGACATGAAGAGGAGAAGGAGGAGGGCCCGCCACCGGACCCGGCCCATCAGAGCATCATTAGTGTCCACTTTGAGCCAGTGACAGGAATTCCATTCCAGACTGAACTCCAGACCTGAGTGTGGGGCGGTGATAGCTTGCAGAATCACACGCATGGGAGTAATAAAGGCCTTTATGCAGTGTTGATGCTGTCTTCCAGCATAAATGCAAAGTATATATTTTCAAAATCAATGGGTTGCCCGAACGCTATTGTAAAATGGCTGATTTATGCACAGTGACGGCACATCTATTTAATGCCATACTGATATGCTTAACGGTAACCGTGAAGATTCTACTTGACACGGGTGGTGTCAAAAACGAATCACTCCCATTATATTGCATAACAAAAAACAATGCTATACTGGAACTATACTCTGCTCAGTATGCAGAGCACATTAAAGTTAGCAGCTTAGTGTCAGATTTCATGCAACAGAAACCATGGACAGCAGTATCTCTGCTGTCTTAAATCCAGTATTTCCACTGTATAAATAGTGCTATAGTACTATTTATAATGTGATCTAATATTAATATGGGCCTTTTACACCTGGTCACTTCATGTGCTTTTTTCTCATTGTATAGCTATCCGATTGTGAAAAGGACAGGTGAAAATGCCCTCCGAAGAGTATTTGAGAGGGATATAAATCCAATCACTCAAGCAACTTCAGAAAGTGGTCTTGACTGCTTTCCAGGTAAAACTGGGCAAGTCTAAATGCATCTGCATATGCAAAACCACATATGCAAATGTATTATTATGTGAGCGTATAATGGGATTTTTGACATAGTCAGGAATAATAGTGCAAATGCAACATGCAACGCAATGCCACAGATGACAGATTGAGAAGTTTTTATTCCATTTTTAACCAATAAATAATGCCATTACAATTTTAGATGAATATCAAATGGCAGCATTATCCACAGGGATGCATCATGTTTCTGTAGAAACCTAGAAAAAAATAGATAAGTATAGTGTTTCATTCATTTAGAAAACTTTGTATTTTTGCTAGAGTAGGTTATGCAAAACGTACAGGGGTTGGACAATAAAATGCAAACACTGGCCAATTTAGTGTTTATGGTTTCATTGCTTAGTTTGACCAGCCTGGTGGGCAACTATGTTGAGTGAACACTTCACCAGTAAGAGCAGAGTGTGAAGGTTTAATTAGCTGAGTAATAGCACAGTTTTACTTAAAATATAGCAATGCACACATCATTATGGGTGATATCAGAGTTCAAAATTTATGCGATGTATCCAGAACCACATTATTCAGGGTAATGTCAGAATACCACAAAGAAGGACAAACTACATCCAACAGGAGTTACTGTAAATGCAAGAGGAAGCTGAAAGGGATGCATGAGTGCTAACCCGGATTGTGTGTGTATATATACATACATATATATATGTGTGCGTGCGTGCGTGCGTGTAAACAAAAAACATAATACCAGTGCTGTCCAGCTCAATGTAAAATTAGATGAGCATCTTAACTCTTTTATTTCCACCAAAACTGTTTGTCTAGATCTCCACAGGGTCAATATACATGGCTGGGCTGCTATAGCCAAAACCTCTGGTCACTCGTGCCAATGTCAAATTTTGATTTCAATGGTGCCATCAGCAGAAATCTTGTCATGTGGACAGTGTGAAACATGCATTGTTCTTGCATTGAGTTACGGTGTGAGATGCCCCAAAGAAGCGCACCACCCAGACTGTTACATGCTCAGAATGAAGGGATGAATGATAGTTTGGGTTGCAATATCATGGCACTTCCTTGGCCCAACACTTGTGTTAGATGGGCACGTCATTCCCAAGGACTACCGAACCTGGAGAACCAAGTGCACCCAGTGGTTCAAACATTTTATCCTGCGCCGTGTATCAGAATGATAATGCACTAATACACACAGCAAGACTGGTGACAGAGTGGTCTAATGAACTTGAACGTGAAGTTGAACATCTCTCATGGCCTGCACAGTCACCAGATTTAAATATTATTGAGCGACTTTGGGGTGTTTTGGAGGAGCATGTCAGGAAACATTTTCCTCCACCAGCATCACTTTGTGACCTGGCATTTCAGATAGAAGAATGGCTCAAAATCCCTCTGGCCAGTGTGCAGGACTTGTATGTGTCATTCCCATAACAAACTGATGCTGTATTAGCTACAAAAGTAGACCCTACACCACACTAATGAATCATTGTGGTCTAAAACCAGGCATTTCAGTTTGATTGTCCAAATCCTGTATGTAAACACTTTACGGTTTTTAAAGATGTCTTTCAAGTTTCTGTAAATTAATGTTTATTTATAAATAAATGTTATTTAGCCTGTAGGGACTGTAATTGTGGAGCCTTGTTCGCTTGTGATGATGTTTTACTAGAACATGAGGGAAGTGCAAAGCCTCACATAGCCTGCACATGAAATCATTTGAATGCTGAAAAAATATATAGCTTACATCCTGTAAGAAACAAAAAACATAAACAAACAAAAAAAATCTAATAACATGCTGTGCATTTGACACTTTCGTCGACAAAACCTAGTTATATCAGCATATTGTGCGGGATTTGATGATTGGAAACTTGATTGGATGATTGTAAGTTAATAAGATACATTTTTTGAAAAGATGATTAAGCTTGTTAAACTTATTAAAGTAATAAAAACTAATTATCTTGTCAGTGATAATGTTTTACATTTTTCTTTTTTTTTCTTTTTTAAAGAATCAAGCAATGTGACTTGCATGTAATGTTTGCTATAGTCAGTTTTCTGGTACTTGCCAAAATAATATCTTAACCCATTTTCTACAGGCTCTCCCCTGCTAATACTGCTTTGTTGCTTCCTGATTCAGCAGATAATAATAATGATAAAAGGAATAAGCAAAAATTAGTGTTTTTTTTTAGGAAATGAGTCCATGTATTGCTATAACTCTAGCATTATGCTAGACCGAGGCTGCTGTTGTTTAATTTGCAGGTTTAATTTGGTTTAAAGTTAGTTTCCTCTGTCCCTAAATGCCTCTATCTTCAAGAGGCCTTAAAGTCATCCTGTTTAGATTTATTGTCTGCTTAACTAACTTGTGCGTTAGTTTCATTGATTACAGCTGAATCCTCCCATGACTTGCTGTAGGCTTAAAACAACAATTCAAAAGGGAAAAAACTATTCCAGGCAGAGCAAAATCAGTCCACATGCCTTTGACAATTGATTTTAGATAAACTTTCCCTAGACGTGTGATTATCTATCTGAGGTAAATGCAGTAACAAACATTAGCATGCTTTTCTGTTGAGTCAGGGTGGTTTGTTTTGGCCGCTGAAGAAACCCAGGACTGTGCTTTTTAAGATATCTGTCAGGGCTGTTCTTTAGTCAGGAGAGCACAGTAGCAGAAATATGCATAATTACATCGACTCCTTTTTCTCTGACCTCTCAGAAGTCTTGGGTAAAAGCAGACATTCTCTTCCTGCAGTGTCATATCCAACACTTCCCTTCTTCTTTAATTTTCAGGGTCACATTGCAACTGTGACTGAATATGCTTTTTATTAAGCAGTGACAGGTCTTTAGAGCGATTAAAAATCTGCCTCTTCATAGCATCTCAAGTTAGCTTTTGTCAACATTGTTGATCTGACAAGTCTGTTGTTCCACGTTGGCACATCCGCCTCATTACCATAATTGCTTAATTGATAAATTTTTCTCCTATTAGACATGAAAACCCTTGCTTCCACAGCTGTAAAATATGTGAGAGGGGTATAGCTTGGTGACTGCAGTTCTGTTGTCAGTTTCTGAAACATAACTACACTATCTTTATGCTTGACCCAAAGCTGGCCAGTATTTCCCCTTGTATGTGGTTCCAGCTTCTGTCCCTTGTCTCCAATTTTAAGAGCATGTTTGCTTGTTTGTCCTCCCGGTGTTTGTGTGCAGTCTTCATTGCTGTCAGCTGTGTCAGTTGAGTGTTAAAGAGAGGCTTGGAAGCCACGGCGAAGAAACACTCCTCTGAAACCCTGCTCACCCGCTTGTTTTACGAGGCTTCATAAAAGTGTCATCATTGGTGTCAATGCAATGGTGTCCTCTGCGTCCTCTTTCTGCAATTTGTGACAGCTTATATTGCCCAAAACCACACAGCTTCAATGAAAGCCTCAAGGCCGCTACCCTTCTCGGCCCCATAACCGGTTGTTCTAGGTTTCTGTTTGATTGGTGTGCTCAAAATGATTTAGACTCCCAAAATGCCCAGCTTGAAAGATAGGGAGTATTAAACTTTTCTGTATTTATGACCAGCTACAAAAACCATGAATTCTCCAAGCTCAAAATCAAGATGAAAGATGTGCAACTCACTTAGCGTGTTATCATTTGCTTGGCATCACCCATTCATTATTTTTTTTTTTGGTTGTTTGAGCAAAACATGTGGAGTGAAGACCAAAATATTGATCTGAATGTATTAAGGAGAACTGGCTAGCTCTTTTTTTAAACTTGATAACAATGGTTTATTACAGATTATTTACAGTTTATGAATAGGAGGATGCTGTGTCTAGATAACAACTTGAACCAAAAATTGATACTGTAGACCACACAAGATGCTTAATGTACAGTATATGTTTCCCTTTAAAGATTTTCTATTTCTGTAAACCAGAAATTGAATGCTGCTTTTTTTGTTTCATTCCTTTGAGATTTTAATTATATTTGTGTTTTAATTACTCTTACTTAAATTTGTTGCCTCCAAATAAACCTGTAATTTATGCAAGTTTATGTAATATTTGTAAAAATTTATGTAATATTTAAAAAAACGGACAAAATAACATGTACAAATGTTTATTTTACCAAAAATTTTATCCAAGTAACTTGGAATGAAAAATAGCTATTATAACAAATAAAAATCAATCACATCAACAATTCGTAAGTGATATGACAGGTTTAAGATAATCTAACATATTTTTTAGGATAATTGGAAAAAAAATACTAATAATAAAAAGTAGGACTGCACAATCATTTGAAATGAAATCAAAATGATGATTCAGTAAAAGCTTCAATTCTCATGCACATCTTGTCATGGAAAATTCATCTGCTTGAGTTAGGCAAGTCATTTTACCAGCAGGGTGTAACAGTTGATGTAAAGGACAAATAAAAAAGCATGGCAAGGCAAGTTTGTTTATATAGCACGTTTCATGCACAATGGTAATTCAAAGTGCTTTATATAAACAGGAATAAATGAGACAAGTATAAGAAAATTAAAAACAGATAAAAACAGATAAATTGTTTTAAAACAGGTTAATAAAGGTTAATAAGAAAATATAGACATAATAATGCAATCTGTCGAATGTTGCACATGCTCATTCAGTAAAGGCACAGCTAAACAGATGCGTTTTTAGTCATGACTTGAATGTGCCTAATGTTGGAGCACATCTGATCAGCAGGGGCCGCAATAGCTGAAGGTGGATTCACCCTGCTTTGAATGAACTCTTGGAATTTCTAATTACTTGATCCTAATGATCTGTTAGGTTTGTATTCAGTGAGCATATCTGTAATGTATTGAGGTCCTAGGCCATTTAGTAATTTATAGACAAGTACTTTAAAATCTGTTCTGAATGTGACAGGAGCCAGTGTAAAGACCTGAGGACAGGTGTGACGTGCTCAGATTTTCTGGTTCTGGTAAGAATCTTGGCAGCAGCGTTCTAGGAATATAAAAAGCTTGAAATAACTGTCAAACTGTTTTTCTTTTATTAATTTATTATTTTTCAATTAGAAGATCTGCATATTTTAGCTCCAATATGCTTCCCATAAATTAGTTGCACTTGTTGTTAGTCTGGATTTCACAGTGTGCTTCTCTTCACACAACAGAGTGCTTACAGTATGTGTCATCAGCTGTAAACGTGAGCTCTTTCCACTAAGATATTACCATCAGACATTGTTTACGTTTAAGCCTGAATCATGTCTTGTGCGTGCTGCTTTTTCATTGCCAAGTATCTGATTTGTTAAAATGCCAATATTATATTTTCTGGTTTTGTTTCTTCCCTATGAAACCTGATAGATATGTTTTTATTTTCAGGGTAAAGAATTTCATACAGGCATTTTTGGTGTTTACAGTATCACTAGCGGGTTTATATTTCAATCCATTAGTTGACCTATCAAAGATTAATAATAAACAGGACGTTCTCAATATTTACAAATATGCCTTGGGTATTTGTCACAAAAGTTTTCACTTACATCATAAAGTTTGCTTGTTAAATGTATCTTATTTGACCTTGCAAGTTTTATCTGTGGGGGCTCAAGTTATAAATTATATCTAAATAGTTAGTTTCCTCTGCAATATTTCAATAGGAATATTCAAATCATAGTTAAACATGCAATAGTTAAATGTTAATAATCTGTAATAAAAATAAATTGTGTAAGACTAAGTGAGTCTGCTATGGATTAGGGCTGGGCAATATGGGCAAAAAATCATATATCTGTATTTTTAGGAGGAATGATATACGATATGATAAATGAATGATATACAAAAGGGATACGATATATATATCCGATATTTTCCCATAAATAGTTACTTGAGAATGAAAGCCTTTATTAAAACCTTATTAAATAGTTTTTGAGCAAAATATTATTCAAACACAGGGGTTTCCCTCCCTGTTATAATCATCATTATAATTATCATTCTTATATTGCTATTTGTTGAAAGAGTAGCTAACAGCGAGATATTGAAATAGAAAAAGAAATGTTTAGACAAATGCATGTTTTTTTATTTATTTTCCTTTTTTAAGTTTTAATAATCGTTTAAACCATAAACTGCTTGTACACAAGGCACACACACAAATCAAATCACGTCTTCAACAATACAGTCAAATACTGGCAGGTGCGTGTGTTTGTTTGTTTGTGTGCGTGTGTGTGCGTGCGTGCGTGCGTGCGTGTGTGTGTGTGTGCGTGTGTGCGTGCGTGCGTGCGTGCGCGTGCGTGTGTGTGTGCGTGCGTGCGCGTGCGTGCGTGTGCATGCATGCGTGCGTCCGTGCGTGCGTGCGTGCGTGCGTGCGTGCGTGCGTGCGTGTGTGCGTGTGTGTGTGTGCGTGCGTGTGTGTGCGCGTGTGTGTGCGTGTGTGTGTGTGTGTGTGCGTGCACGTAAAGGTAACTTGGTAAACAGGTCAGAGTACATACAGTATTGACTGTATTGTTGTTTTTATTTTGTATTTTTGTTATTGTTTCATTTTCTTTGTATTTGTATTATCTCAAATTGTGTACCTTTTGTTTATCCTAATTAAACTATCCTAAAAAAATATCCTAAAAAAAATAAAATAAAAAATCACGTCTTCTAGTTAAGAGGCTAAAATAAATAAATCAATTAAACAGAATAAATAAATGAATAAAATGATTAGAATATAATCTGAATTGAAGTCAGTATGCTATAACAGACCAGAACACAGAGCTAAATGTGTTATAACGTAAATGTAAAGAAGAGACCGTCGTGTAATAAACACTGAACTCATAATCCGTGAATATAATGCTGTATAAATTCGTCCCATTTTGGTGTTTTTAATTCTTTTGAACACATTCAGGTGCTGCTTGTCAATTTGACAAGGCTTCTATGTTCGGTCTTGCAGTTAATGGCTGAAGAAATGATCGACAAAAGGTTTTTGATAAACCGCTGTGACAGCTGCAGGCGCTGTGTAACAAGCGTGCATGTGAGGGGGAGTCAGATTTGTCTGGGGAGTCAGATTTCGATACAACACCAGCACTGCATGTTCCTCCATGTCGCATGCGGTGATGGGTCATTCTTGAACGATTAGTTCATTTTGAACAAATCTTTATAGGGAGTTAATCATTCATTTGCGCATGCGCTCATTTGTGCAAGTGGAGCTCGCGTGCTACCTTGGAGTGGTCTGTTTCTCGCAGAATGCGCATGTGTGGTCTCAAACCATATCGATATAAAAGATATTGGATAATCCCGCATCGCATTGGGGAATCATATCGATATATCTCCAGAACTCGATATACCACCCAGCACTATATGGATGATGAACAGTTTTGAACGGTTTTGCAGTGACACACCTCTCTCCTGCTGCTGCTTGATGTGTGTGTGTATGTGTGTGTCCATACATTTGACTTACTGTCCATAAACATTTTAATAGGAAGCCTGGTTCGCTTTTGGTCTATTGCTTTGACTAATGCAGTCACCATCATTATAATGTCTATAGGTACTGTCAGTTTCTGTTCAAGATTTGTTTACGTACATGAATGTGTGAAGTATCATAAGCAATGTGTCAAAATTTCACTGATTTCTTAAAATAAACTTTGCATTTCGGCTTAATCATATCGCAGTTCTTTGATAATGAGCTGAACTCTCCTCCTCAATGCAGTATTGGATGAACACAATATGTAGCCTATTCGTCTTTCTTTTTCTACTTTGGAGAAGAGAGGAGAACATATCACTACTTGAATCGACTCCGAAATGTTTTCCGTTTTTTCGCATTAATATGCATTTTTATATGTTTAATTTGCAATTATGCATGTTTACGTGAAGACTTTTTTTGCGTATTATTGTGGAAAAAAAACATACGAAAATTTTGGACTTCAGTGTGCAACTACTACTTGCATTTAAAATAATGTTTTTCTTTAATGCAAGTTGCTTCCATAGGAGACTAAATGCAACATGCAATTAAACAACATACTGAAAAAGTCCTTTGACTATTGTTAAAATTAAAATATTGTTAAATTATATACGTTTATTGTAGTATGTTTGTGTTTTCTTTATCCACTGTTAACAAACATTAAAAACAGATCTAAATTAGTCAAGGTAGGAGAAAGCATGTAATGATGAACTTTTAATTTAACACTTAATTGTAAGATTGTTCAGTCATAAGATAATAAAAAACTTAATATAGAACTTAAATGTGTCCCCAGATGTGCCACAAGAAAGAGATTTGTTCTGTAAGTTATTTAAAAGAGAGTAACTAGAAGTTTTCACGGTATTTATGTGTGACAGTTTCCAGAAAAGCATGTATAAAAGACTGCACGACAGACATTTTTGTTTCTACAATGCGAGAAATACACAGTGACAACACAATGGCGATGCATATGTGGCTTATTCAAACTACTGTTTAATTGGTTGCCCTTGTCACGGAAACAACATACTACTTGTCTGTGCTACACTAATACAGAGATTTACAGATGGTACAATGCTCTGTTTTGTGACAGTGTGTCTTGCCTAGGCGATTTGGAAGTGTAACTGAAATGACAGAAACTGTAAAGGTTCAGCGGCAAAGTGCTCACAGCCGTACTGTATCACGTCAGCATCCATTGAGGAGGACAAATCTAATCTCATTTACACTCTTTATTTGCCTTGACAAATGTGTGATGCTTATCAGTAGTATTCGAGACGTTAAGCTGTTTGCTAAAGCAATGCCCTGTTCCCTTAGGATATCGCCAACCGTAGAGATGTCAGGTCAGTTCAGTGAACACAAAAGGCAGTAAGTGCTCTTTGCAATCCGTGTCAGTAGGAAAACACACAAGACACTGCTGCCGCTCATGCATTGTAATACTGCAGCCTTTGGGAACATAGATTGATTTGTCATGAGGCCTAACGCAGAGTTTGGGCTTTTTCGGGAGCCTGTGCCTTTATCTCATCAGTGGTGAATTGATCAGAGGTCACGGCATTCATGTGGGTCATTGACAGACAGCTTGATCAATACCAGTGGGCGTCAGAATGGAGGATGTCTGAGGTAACCTGTTGATGTTCTTAGTCTGTAAGGACATTCGAGTCATTGCTAGTTGAAGACAGAGATGATTTACAGAGGCCTCTAATGCTGGTTCTCTGCAACTTTGTTTACATTCAGTTCATATATGCAGTGTCATATTTACCTATATCTAAAGTTAATTAGGTGTACATTTCATTAATGTTCAAAAATAAATTTTGTAACCGACTAGTACACTGAAAAAAATTATTCAAAGATGATTCCTTGGATTTACTCAATTTTTTTACGTTAAGCGGTTGTAAACAGTTTATTTGGGCTGAATTTAAACAAACAAATTAAGTTGAACATTGCTCAATTTAATTTGTTTGTTCAAATTCAACACAAATAAATTGTTTGCAACAGTTTTGCATGCAACAATTTTTTCAGTGTTGGAAAATAGAAAATCAAAGAACAAAAAAAAGCCTTAAACATGTATGAATCAAACATTTGTCAGAAGCATGTATGACAAATGGATAACGAACATAAAATAGTTTTGCAATGCATTATATTTACTGCACATTACATTTCAGTGTTCGCTTAAAGAAAATCAGGCATGATTTTATTTTACATCAAAATACTTCTTCACCTTTTGGGCAAATGTTTTAACAGATTACTATTGACACGGAGATATGCAATGGATGTAGTCTCTTCAGAGAATGTCTTCTGCTCAAATCTTTACAATTTTCAAATAATTCAATAAACAAACAACTGTATGCCATATATGCCATTATTCTGAGAGTAATTAGAACAGAGTGTTTCTTAATTTTAGTGGTGTAACAGATCACAAATCTCACGGTTTGGGTCTCACTATGGTTTTTTTAGTCACGAATCAATTTTTTGGATTAGCCAAAAAGGGCATGAGAAAAATGCCCTTTGCTGTCCATTTATTACAAAAAACAATTCTGCAAGAAACTTTTGGTTTTAACAAACAGAAACTGTAATTGTATGAAAAAATGAAATTAATAAATAATCAACTGAATAAAATAAATTGTATAATATTCTGTACAGTGAAAAATTATTACTACTATTGTTGATAATGCTAAATCTAACATTATAATTTGAACAACCCATGTTTTTTAGTCTCATTTTCAATAAATGACGAAGTTATTCACTCATAAAATGTCATGTTTCATTGCTAGATGTATCATTTTTAAGAAATATTCAGTGGTATATTTTTGATGGCCACCCGTTGACTAAATAATGTAATTGCTGCATACAACTTTCATTTTTGAGCGTCAAGGCAAATGCATACGATGGTGATTTTAATCTTTACCATGAATATCCATGGTTATATCTAAACTTTAAACTGTTATCACAGTACTTTTGTGTTATTTGACTGTTTGTCATAACTCAAAAGACTAAAGACTGAATCTCTTTCTTGATTTTTGTGTTTTTCAAACACAGATTTGAATGCCGCGATTTGAAGGATTAATAAACGTATGGAAATCACCATCATATACAATTTTTGTTGCGTGGGTGTTGAGATCCTGATCTTGTAATGATTATTTGTGTAGCTCACAGCTTAATGCGTGCGTTAATGCAGGCAAACAAGTAGTTACAGAAAATATCTTTAATAACCGAAGAAACCCACCACATTGCGAATAACCTACCACAACTTCTTTCGTCATCATTGTATTTTACAGGAAAGCCTAAATGCTTTCAAACATGTGATTTGGATGATGTGAGAGGGGATCTCTCTTCTGCAAATGTCACAAATTTAATAAAGTAAAAAAAAGGATTAATCCGCTAGTCACATGTGTTCTGAACCATGGGTTGTGATCCACATCCAATGTGATCCGTTGTGAACTGTGGGATCATCCGTGGTCCGTTACACCTCTAGTTAATTTCCATAAAGCAAAATAAATCAAAATAATGATATAAAAACAACTAAAAACAGTGGTGTTTTCTTTTCTGTAGAAATTTCTTTGACTGTTTTGTTTGCTTCTGAAAGTACTTTATTTACTTCACATATTTACTTATCTCTAATTATTTTTCAGAGTTAATGACTTTTTCCTAGATGTTCTTTATGAAATATTGAGCAGAAAGATTGTATGACATTAATAGATTGTGTGCACTTCCTTTCCTTGCCTACATTAATTGATTACTTTTTGTGGCTTTTGTTCTTGTTGTTGGGTAAAGTGTTACATTACATGCAGAAATTGTATGCTGAGAGAGAAAGGTGAGAAATGCTGCAGGGGAAAAAAAACTTCCAAATCCTAATGTTTTAAATGACCATATTATACTGTAGTAGCACTGCCTGTATAGACACTGTGGAGGAGCAAAACTGGTAATATTCTTAATTTAGACATTTGAAAGCGCATTGTTTGTTGAAGAAAAGTGACAGTAATTTGACAAGGTAACTTTCTTTAATGAGCCTCTGTGGTGGTATAGTATAATATAAAATTATTGGAACATTTTTTTTCTCATTTTGAGCAGCCCTTTGCTTTGGGTACCAAAATCGTGGCCATGAATGCTGCCAATTAAAGCTTGGCGAAGCGCACACAAACTGTGCATTACCCATGGTTGTTACTGTCAAGCTTCATAATGAAAAAAAAAAAGAAAAGAAGAAGAGAAAAGAAAAAAGTCTTATGAAAGCACCCCATACTCCGGCTCTTTTTATTTTAGTCATTGAATTTAAGTTTATGGATAAAGTTCTCTCTGCTTTAGCTGTCAAATGTGTTTTTTTTTCCAAACAGCATGGTAAAACTCCCTCCTAGGTGCATCATTTTCCCAGTGTTATGCATAATCTGTAGATAAAGGTCTCAGCTTTTGTTGAAAACGATTGCATTTTTCTGAAGTTTATTGTTGATTCTGAGTAGAACTCTGGAGCAGAGGACTAAATAAAACTCGTCATTCACACACAGCAACTGGGATTTAAAACTTGAATGAAAAGTGGCTTAGTTAACGGTTTGATAGATGTACACTAGAGGTTGCGTACAAACGGTCTCATCTCATCTCTTTGTGTTTATTATGAACTTTTCTTTGCAGAGTGAGGCTCATCTGTGACTCCAAAATGATTTTGTGTCGCTCTGCATTCAGACTCTGCTTTCATCCTTTTATACAATTGAATGAAACATGCAATAATGCTGTCTCTGCAGCAAAAGTTCAGTAGTTTGTTTCTGAACCAATTTAGGGACTTGTGTAAATTTGTCTGTCTAATAAAAATAAAATTACTATGGTATCTAATGCTAGAAATACATAAAAGTAAATTATATACTGTATTAAACATTAATCTGTCGATTGATAAACCATGCGTCACCATGGAAATATCACATTGATGCACTCTAAATAATGATCACATTAAATCTCATGCAGGGCGGTCAGCTGCATATTTAACACTTACACGTGAAAGGGTTAAATTAACTCTGGCTGAACAAGGTCAACTTCCCTTTACAACCCACAACCCACGTCTTTCGACACGCCATTTCCTAGAAAGTTCTGTGCAGTGCTGCAGTGACTTGAAGTCCTGAGTGAAGCACATCAATGTGCTCTCGCTTTTTTGTGCATGTGCATACTCTACCATGAGAAGTGGCCACATGAGTTTAACTCTTCATGATGTCATCTAGAGCAATATAAAAAAAATAATAATAAAACTGTTTGAAAATCAAACTTTACACTGTAGATAATTCTGGATGCAGAAATTTCATAACCCTCCACCACTGGCATAGGCAGAAATATATTTTGAAAGGAACTTTCGAAACTGAGTGGACACTTTCTTTTATGGTCCTAAAGAGAAGTGCAATTTAATAATCAATGAAGAAAATGTATTTTATCATCAACTCTCAAATAATTCAATTGTGCTTAAGATAGTTTTATAAAGCTTTTAATAATTGTAAAGGAATGCTAATTTAGCATTTAACTGACTGTTATTTGTTTTCAGTCTTTATTTAAACATTAAATTGCAAGCAAATCACTAACAGGTTAAATGAAATATAATGAATAGGCTAGGTTATTGACTTATGCATTAGTCTATGATCTATTACGTTGCCAGACTGAGTGTTAGTTAGTGAGCTATTTCTGATTAAGCTCAAGCATAGCCTGATTACATAGATTTTTCTTCTTCTGCACATCAAATAAGACACGTGTTGTGATGTCCACCTTCACTGTGGAATGATTTGAATAAATGATTAATCAAATTAATCAAGCTCAATCAGTGTCTAAAACAGTGTTTTATTATTTTAAGATTGTAGATAATGGGATTGTGATTATATTTTAACATGTTTGTCATTGTGTTGAATGTAATGGGATAATAAATTTAAATAAAATATGTTTTTAATAATTTGGTGGACCTATCCAGAAAGTGAGCAGGCCTGTGCCCGTGAGGCCCATCCACTGCCTATGCCCCTGCTCTCCACCCACCCCCTTTAAACTGCTTATTTATAGTTTTTGTCAGTCACTTTGGTGCATTTCGTAGATCAGAAATGATATTCTAAAAACCTTCTTGTTCAACTGCCACATCATCTAGTCACGTGCACATTATAAATGTAGTTTTTCATTCTTTTGAACATGTTGTGAATATTTAATTTACATTTGTCTGCAGTTTCCTACATTATCAATTGCTAATGTCATGTTGCTCAACATGTATTTATATAGTTCTCTGTGCAACAGTCTTACCCTTCAAAACACCTTGTCATTAGTTCATTGTGTAAGTCATTAAATGTAAACGGTTGATAATGTTGTTATAAACGACAGTTTGTTTTCGTGAATTTGCTTTGAATTGTGCAGGTGGATCTTGACTTTTGCTAATGAAGAGAATATAGATCAGCCAAAATACATCAGTTTAAAAAGGTGCATCTCATGAACACTCATTTGGAAAGTGTATAGACAGAATACAACACAAATTTAGTAACAAATTCTGACAATCGATGAACATCCAGGAAATTAACAGAGTCAACAGCCAAGAGGAAGAAGAATAGTAAAGTAAAGTAATAGAAAAGTAAATGTATGATCGAAGGGTACAGATGCAAAACAGAGAAACAGACAGAAAAGCCCAAGGATTGCTAGGCAGGTTAAAAGGCATACGAATATATTCAGAGATATTTCCTCAGTAATTAAATATTGTGTTTTAATTATAGATAAAACATGTCAACCAATGTGCATTCTACTGTTTATCTGTAGATACAGTTGATACAGATACTGTATCAACAGATTAACTGTGAAACGCAAATTGGTTGACATGCTCCATCTATGATTAAAACACAATATTTAACTACTGAGAAAAATATCTTCCAATGTTTGGTGACAGGCTAGTCTACGTATTTCAGAAACTGCTGATATACTGGGATTTTCATGCCATATAGGGATTTTGCCTCTAGGGTTTGTAGAGATCTGAGAAAACCAGAAAATATTTAGTGAGTCAAAATGCCCTGTTGATTCAAGAGGTCACAGGGAGAATGGCCAAAAATACCATTCAAAGGATACAGAAACTTAAAAAAGCTTGTTACAACCTGCAGAAGAGCATCTTTCCATTTTAAACTTTGAAGCTGGTGATCTACAGCAGCAGAAAACACATTGTGTGCCACCCCTGTCAGCTAAGAAAAGGATACTGAGGCTACAATTCACACAGAATTGGACACCAGAAGACTGAAGACAAAAAAGTTGTCCGGTGATGATATCGACCAAATTCTCTGAGAAAACTTTCCAGTGCTGTTGAATTGATGCGGCAAATAATGAAACCTGTTTTGAAGGCAAACTGGACTCCAACCTACACTGAAAAAAAATAAAATAAAAAAATCCATAAGCAGTTTTTCGTATTTTGTGATTCGTGTTTTATTTTCATGCATTAATTTATGTTTTTGAATTGCGTTATCAGACCTTGGTCTTTTTTATATTTAATAACCTTTTTAATAGTTCAAAGTGATATAATGTATTATCTGGGTTGGTGTTGAACTGCTATGGTACAAAAACCTTGTAATAAACTGTCAGTGATTTTACAGACTTATTTCTCTCTATATTATTTCTTACATTATATTATTTCATACTACAAAAACGTCAATAAACGTCTCTTTAAACTGTAGAATAGGGGTTTCAACATCAAAAGCTGACAGAGCAGAGATCAAGGTTCTATAATGCAATTCACAACTTTAAATAAATGGAAAATACTTTTGAATCATAAAATACAGAAACATTAATTAACAGATATTTTTTTACAGTGTGGTACTAGTAAGTCATACCAAAATGGTGTTTCGTATATGTTCACTTGATTTTAAGAATGTTATAACTAAACACAACATACTTTTTTTTTTCTCAGCAAGGGTGCATGGTTTCTGAAAGCTCTGTGCAATTTTTGGGTTGCACATCTTTCACTTAACTGCATTTGTAATGTTTTGTGAGATGATTGCTTTTCAAAAAGCAGAATTATTATTAATTGATTTCAATTCTCATTATGAATTTTTGTGAATCGAAACAGCATAGTTCTGAGAAAGAATGACAGTTGTTAATAATTGTTACAAGACAAGCATTACATTATGCAAGGATTGATCACGATCTAAGTGATGATTTGGAAAAGCCAATGTGGAGGTTTACATCCGTTCCAATAAGTGTGCAAATAATCAGGATTAATTGTCTGTTTGTTATTCTCTCTAGGGTTAGAGCACACATTAGGAGCGCCTTTGCACTAATGAACCCTCTCAAAAGTGAGTGTTTGTTGGCTAGGCAGTAGAGCTGCACGATTAATCGAAAAAAGATTACCATCTCAATTCAGCCTCCCACACGGTCTTAATTCAGCATCTCTACGATTCAGCCAATAATATTTTCAAGTTCAGGAGACGCATAAAGGTAGTGGTCACCACCAAATGGTGTTAAAAGTGTTCACCCAACAGGTATAATTCACCCAAAAAAGTCATTTCTGTATAAATGTTATGATGTATTCACGGCTTCGAAATCACATGCTGTCTGTTTACGTCTGAGCTGTTTGTTTACTACTGAGAGGATGCAAGTACCTGCGAATGATGTATACATTAGTGAACAGAATCTGCATAGGCTGTGAATAACAGATAATAAAGTTGTAAATAACGCTCAGTTTGTTGCACAGAGTGATCATTTTGGTGCCGTGCGGGAAGTATGATTTGCATGTATGTTTTTTTTTCTCAAAGTGACAGAGGTCATGACATGAGCGCCACTCCCCAGTGAAACTGAAACCAAAACATCATACATTGCATACATCATATATCATAGTGCACTGTAGTTATGATTATGACAAGCAGTTGATGTGTTTTTTTTTTCTTTCATAGCGAACAAGTGTTGTGCATAAAAAATCAAGGTTTTAGACTGTCACTATAACTACTCTAGCCTATATAATGTTGAATATGTATAATGCAAGAGGGAATCTGATAATGACAAATGTTACATTTTACCATTTAAGAAAAATGGTCTAATAATGTTGTCAATGACAAGCATATGTCTCAAACGTAATAATTCAACTTTAGAATTAAGAGTAGCTGTATTCTGATGTAATCACTTTACTCTGCATTAACAACCAAGACAAATTTAAAGTCTATTAAATAGGGTTGGGCGATGACGACCAATTTGGTATTGTACGATGTCTAATGTGAAACATCGCGATGGACGATGGCATCGTCCTCGTAAGTAAGTGACTATGAATTAATTATTTACAAATAATTAATTAATTCATAACAAATTAATTATTTATAGCCTACAGTTGCAACTACCTGACTTGCATAGTCTTTGTTTTACCCATAACTAAATCATAAATAAAGTTACACACAAATTACCACCTGTCAATCACTTTTTCTGCGGGACTCTGGCATGGGCAGAGTAATATGTGCCATTATAATGACGTCGACTAACTTGGGTGGTAAAAAAGGTGCACAACTGACAGTATCTGAGGTTTTCACTAAAATTACTAAGTACAAGCGTGAAAGTGAAAGATTGAAGCAGTGTACTGAAGCTGTGATGCGTTTCCTGATGGATTCAAAAGACAGAAGAGTCATAAGATAGAGAAAGATTAATTATCCTTGACAAACTATCCTTGACAA
>NC_079435.1:22008671-22031171 GCF_903798145.1 Danio aesculapii | reverse complement strand
CAAAGTGTTGTGCATGAAAATAAATGTTTAACAGTGTCAGTATAACTACTCAAACCTGTATAATGTTGAATAAAATGCAAGAGGGAATCTGATAATGACAAATGTCTCATTTTACCAGTCAAAAAATGGTCTAATAATGTTGTCAATGACAAATCACAAGCATATGTCTGAAACATAATAATTTAATGTTAGAATTATGAATATTTGTATTCTGATGTATTCAGTTTCCTGTCAATTATCAAACAGGACATATTTAAAGTCTGTTCAAGTCCACCATTCAAAGTCTATACAAAATTTAGCATTTTAACCAACAGTAGACCTACACATAGACCTAATATCATTAATGCTGTTTTACCCAAGCGGCAACCTCCCGCTCTCCCTCGGGAGGCCAATACGGAAGTAACAGAAACTGCAATTCATCAAAATTCGGCTAGTCCTGGCTCCATAATAGAGCAAGTTGCAATTGAGCCCACTGTTAGAATGGCCAACTTTACAGCAGAAAAAAAAGGTGTTTACAGCCTGGTACAAAGAACGATTTTGGTTCATATAGCTATTATTACCCTCCATGACAACTGTGAGGGGGGTGAATTTTTTTATAACTCATCCATTTCCTTTATATTAGGTTATATTAAGTTTGCATAATTAAGGGCGTGGCCACTTGAGTGACAGCTAGGTCTCGCTGGTCGCCGTCACTTCACCTCAGCTGAATCCGGCAGATTAGCCACTGATCTCAGCATATTCATCGTATTTTTGTTTTGTTTTATGTGGCTTTACACAGTCAGCTGCCTTTTGGACTTATTTCTTACAATTATCAGATGATATGGGATGCTGTGTGCACTTAATTGTGCTCACAAACCGTTTACGTGGCCTCCGTTTCCCATGTGAGTAAAGTTATATACTTGTATACCATCTCTATAAATGTATTTGTTTTATTTAAGCTCATTTATCATTAATATTTTTCTTTAGACCCGTAAAGCACTCCAGAATGTGACAGAATGATTAGCTGTAGGCTCTAGAACAGTCATCTGAAGCGTTGTCATACTGTGTTGTGCTGGATTTTATCAATAGTCTTGCATTTACCAACACACACACTATATCTGAAGTGTTTGGAAGTAATTCGCGTTTTCCTCCTGTAGAAAAACGTCATAAGAGCAATGTTTAGTGGCTCAATGTATTACTATAGTGTTTTTGAAAGTCTAAACACTTTATTGACATAGTGTACAGCCAAGCACATGTGGTCAGAACACAAACGAGTCGCAGGTAATAAAGTATCAAGCGTTTCTCCCAAAGTAAAGTCTGTCTGCCAGGTCTAAGCAAAGTGCCAGCAGGTGTCTGTAGCTCCGCCCACTCTCCGCCTCTTTGCCCTTGTTTGGTATCCCGCCGTGGGTGCGATGACGCGCGAACAAAATGGCGACGGTTGGCCGCGCCTACTTGTGGCTTCTTTTGCGCTCTTCAGAAACCTATGGGTGACGTCACGGATACTCCGTCCATATATTTTACAGTCTATGGTTTTACCATATGTTTGAGAAATAACAATAATAATAGCCTACTCAAGTTAACCTTAATTTCACATCTACAGAATCGTGAGAAAATCGTGATCTTGATTTTAAGAAAAAAATAAAAATCATGATTCTCATTTTAGCCAGACTCGTGCAGCCCCAATAGGGGCTCTTTAAGATAAGGCCAAATAAAAAAGTGTTTTAATCTGATTAATCAATTAATCTGAAAAATAATAGCCCCAACGAATCGATTGTCAATATAATCGTTAGTTGCAGCCCTAAAGACAACAATGAAGTGTGGGCATAAGAGGCAAAGATAAGTTTGTGTATTGCACAGTCTCTTGCTCATCCTTGCTCCCTTGTAGCATTGGAAGCTCGATGAATCCTTCACTGAAACGAATAGTTTTTTTTCTCTTCTTTTCCGAAAAATCCCAATGAATCAATATGCTATATTTCATCAAATGTTCAAGAGTGAGCTCATTCTCTGAAAACACAAATCATGTCCTTGCTCGTTTTTCTATTATGTATTTTTTTTCTCAGTTTTTTTACATTAATAATTTTATATAATTCTGCAATTGTCTAAACAAGTGGAATTAGTCATGCTACAGTGTTGGAATCTTGATCTGTCAAGCTTTCAAATTACAGAAAAACTTGTGCACACAGAAGTGTTGTTAATACAAATCTGTAGCCGTGAAAGGTTCACTCAAAGCCTTATCTTGTGAACAACAGTTGCTGCTGCTGAGGTGTAAACAACGGCTCAGACAAAGCCTTTACATTTATCATTCACATGCACAGCCTGACAGGGTTAGCATGTCACCCATTTGCCTGCCCCATTCATCCCCACTTAAATGTGTAGCTCGAATTGAACTGAACCAAATGGCAGCTTGACTGTAGAGGATGTGTGATCACTAGTGGATTTGTTGTAGGTTTGTGAATTGTTCATCTGCAGCTGCATATGAATAAATGCGATAAGCGAACCAAACAGACAGGTGGTGCACATGGAGGCCATGTCTACTGAAATAGGCGTGGAATCACAGGTAGACAAACGCATCAAGGCTACAAACTCAAACAAACAAAAGCAGTTAAATTGAGGTGGCTTTAAGGCCAAACTTATCAGACTTCTACATTCCACATGCACGTGTTGAGCGGTTATCGTCTCTAATGAATTCTTTACAAACGAGAGATTATTTTCATCATCCGAACAATGTTTATTGCCTCAAGAACAGCAGTTGGCATTTTAGTGTTATGTGTATCATTTTACACACTGTGAGGCAGATTTGTTCAGCCAAAAATACATTTTATCTCTTTGTGTTTATTATAAACGTAGTGCTCTGCTTTTGTGTGCAGTCACAATTAGCATTCAAGGTCAAGATTTTTCCCTGTTTATGTTTATATCTTCCTCGCGGATCATTCCACCCATTAGTGTAAAGGCTTGCATGGAAATAAATAAATGGAATTCCTTTCATAAACTGGAATTCATTGCATCCTATTTGCAAAACTGTAACTAAAAAAATAAATAAAGCAGCGCGCTGTTTTCAAAAGACTTGCATTGAGGAAGATATGAAATAGTCAAGGGTAACTACAGTAAATGTATTATTCCAGTACTGATGGTGGTACGTTATTAAAGAAAGAAGCAAAGCGAAAGAGTCCCCTCTAGAACTAGAAGAGAGAGTATAAGTGTATTTGAAGTAGTGAGATAAATTGATATTCTGTAAAGAAGCTGTTTAACTCTCTATGAAGAAATGTCCATTGACAGTGTGATGTTCAAACACCCCCAACCTTCCCCTGCTTACCTGATGAAACACCAGCATCTTGTTGAATCCTAATGCTCTTTCATACAAGGCTATGCTTAGAATGCTGACCTTCTGTAACCACGTTCCTCCCAAAACAATTTATAAACAACACCCCTAGAGGCCTAGATACACACACACACACACACACACACACACACACACACACACACACACACACACACACACACACACACGCTTGCCAACTTAATCAGAAGCAGACTCAAAACAGAAAACCTTAAACTGAGCTGGAGACCACACTGAAGCTGTCTTGTCAATTGAAAAGCTGCACATTTTAAAGCCATGTTTATTATCTCATTTTGATCAAACGAGGGTAGTTTGAGCGTTTTTATTTAGAAAAGAAATGAGTATAATTAAATTAAAGCTTTAAAGTTTTCTTTGGCGTATCTGTGAATGACACTGAATGTTTTTTGATGAACACCTTTCATTACTTCCACATCCAGTAATGGAGCAGTAAAGTTAAATGACTTGATCAGCATTATGAAAATCATCTTTCAATGCTCATAACAAGCTGGGTCAGAGATGGAGGACACTACCTGTCTGACTCTGCAAATTAAAAAAAATATCACAAGGTTTATACATGTTTGTAGTGTAAAGCTGGCAATTTCTTCATACAGTATTTGACCTCTCAATTGACCAGAATATTTTTTTAAAGTTTATAAATTTATAAATCAGATGCCAGCGCCAAATGATCAATGGCAAACAAATATCCATCTATCCGTCTAGCCTATAAGTATACAGATCATTGCATATAAGCCAAATAATAAATATGTTATTACAATTATCCTATAATTATAAAATACAATATTGCCGGTCCCACTTTATTATAAGGTTTCAGTAGAAAATGTTAATTAATATATGTACTAATAAAGAACGATACTTGTACATCATTTATTAATCATAGTTCATCATTTACTAATGCATAATTGAAATCCAACGTCATGCTTGATAGCATTGGTTAATGCACTGCGAGTTAACAAGAACTAAAAATAAACTTTATTTCCATAAACTAATGATAGTAAAGATGAATAAATGCTGTAATGTAATGTGCATTGTTGTTTTTTTTTTTCATTTTAGAAAATGCATTAACTTCTTATTGTTAAGCTTTATTGTAAAATATCATTATGACAACAGTGCTAAGTAATAAAAATGAGAATAAATTGTTAAAACTTTCTTCAAAGGAATAATTGCATGCTTGGTCAATGTTTTAACAGTGCTTGAATATAATTTGAGAAAACTAAAACAGAGAGAAATTAATAAAAGGGTTTAGGTTTCATTAAGCTTTCAAAGGGTTTTAAGTTTTTAGATTGTTAAATTTAGATAATTTATTTTGTTAAACTCATTAATAAAAAAATATATTAATGTATTAATTTTCAATATTTATTTATTGAACATGCCTTGTAATCACTAAAATTAATTTTAGTCATTAAATGGAGTAAAAAAAAAAACTAAGAAAAAATTGAATGAAAATGTAAACGAATGAAATAAATAAATAAATAAATAAATACAAAAATATTATTTAATTCAATACATTTTATAGGTCCTTACAGAATCTTTCAATGAAATGCCAGTGTCCTAGTGATGTACTGTATACCAGACTTTATTTTGTCTGTGCTTAATCTGCCTCTCTATTCAATCAACAATCAATATTTTTACCCAATTTCCAACCATTTTCTCTTTCTTTTTTATTATCTATTTCACATGGACACACATAACAAAATATCTGCAGAGAGATCTGCATGCATTGTGAATTTAAACAGAAGAATAGATTTCCGGTGACTTTTTTTCCTTTTTTTGGGCTTACCTTTGTTACTACAGTCTTTTTTTAACATTCCTTCTTCCTAGGCTGCTGTTTTTACATTCAGCAGTGCAGAATCACTACTGTACCTTTCACTGATGAGCCTTATGATGTGCACAGTACACACAGCCACTCTTTGTCCTTGTTAAGTCAAGTGTTTCCATACAATCAGTGATGACATTTGAATGGATACATTTGAAGAGTGACTCCTTGCAGTGGTTCAAATCAAATCTCCCTCTAGCATATTACATGATTTCTCCTGTCTTACAAAAAGTCTATTTTCACTGAAAGGAAGCTTTGAGCACACACTGTTTGTGCAATACAACCCCTAAATGAAAGTGAAGCTCAATTTATTATAGAATGAAAGCGCTTTGTTGTTTTTATAAAGGGTAATGTAATTACACAGTACTTCAATTTAAGATAATAGATCGAGGGATAGACCAAACACCAACATTATAATGAACCCTTCACAATAGACCACCCACTCCACCTATCTTAGTCCCCTTCTTTTCCGTGTGCAAATGCTTGTTTTCGCATTTAAACAACAGGCCTGACTTTAGCTGACTTAAACTAGATAATAACGACAATGACGATTTTAGTAGATCGTCTTTAGTAGAAACAGTCTTAGTTGCTTAAGCACAAACACTTCTGATTTGTAGACACCTTTTATTTATAACGTATCATGTGTTTACAGCAGCCAATATTAAATCTCATTATATATTAAGAAGCATTTTCATCCATAATATACAAAAGAGTGCAAGTAAGGTCCTAAAGCAATCTTGGCAATATTATAAAAACAATAAAAGGCAGCTCATAATATTCTTGGGTGCACTTTGCATCGCTTCAGGGTCGTTTCTGTTTATGCACACATGCATGTAAATGACTGATTTTACCACAGGTAGAAAGCGCTCCAACACTCTGACCTGAGACAGGCACTGGCATGAACACATGGGCCTCTCTGCTGAGAGCTGTTTGGGGCGAGAGAGCACGATTGTTCATCCTCTTCTTGTTTATCCCGTAATCCTCTCTGGGGTTTCTGTTGCATTGATAAATTTTCTTGTTTCCACCAGCTTTGTGTCTCACTGCTCAATAGTGGTGCAGACAGCCGGGGACCCCACCTGCGTCAAGCCATCACAGACTTGGATCAATGCTCACATACACACACACACACAACAAACTCGGTCTCCAAAAGCATTGTGCATGTCAACTACCTTCTCTATCCCAGATTTCTTATCCTCGAGTGCTGTCAGCGGAGTTTAGAGATTTCACTAAACTATTTAAATGATTCTCTAAATGTGTTGAACATGCCATTCGAAAAGTTTTTTTTTTTCTTCTGCTTCTCCATCTGTTACCCAGTGAGAGAGAATTGAGGCTGCCGTTGGTCCTGACCCCCGAACGGGGAGAAATGCTGATTAGGTTGATTTGTGCAGTGTTGTTCTGCTCCAGATGGGTTGTGTGTTATGCAGGGTAAACAGAAGCAGGCTGTGCTGATGAGAGGCAGAGAGTCCTCGTACGTGGCCACTGAGGCCGTGCTAAAGAGCTTGGGCTTAGACACGCACGCTGACAGAGTGACTGCATGTCACACATGCTCGGCTCGCCCTGAAAGACACAGACCAACGCTTATCTGCTGTAATTAGGAAAAGCAAAAACTTCCGTCTGTGCGCACTAGAGAGGATTAAATGGGACAACATTTGTTGTTATTTTGTTTCATAGAAATGATAACTGTAGGTTATATGTCAAGAGCAGTGAGATACTTGATTATTCTGGTAGTTAAAACTATGACAAATTCAGAAATGCGGTATAAAAAGAAATAGCTAGAAATCTAGAAATACATCTGAATCTGTTTATTTAAATTATTTATTTATAAGCTTTACATGACATCTTAAAGTATAGATGGAAAAATGCTTTTATTTTATTAATTTATTAGCATCACTAGTTAAAACTAAATAAAGTAAAATAAAATGTTGTTTATAATGTTGAGCTTTTATTACAATTTTGGTTGCACTTTCACTAAATCCCTTTAAGGCAAGTCATTTCATTCAACAGTCATTTTTGACATGCCTCTCGGGCAGTATGCTCAGGCAATCTGTCTGAAAGGGGAAACATCAAATTCTCCTAAACTGTTTGCCAAGCTTCACCTATAAAATTAAACGACAACCGTCACATAAGTTTTGTTTCTAAACATTCAAATCAAAATCGTCATTTTTTTTTTTTTCAGGTTGCCTGAGATAATGCGCATGTGTTACCCCGCTGGTCCTACATCACCCAACCCGCTCCGAGCTCGAATCAAACTAGCGACCTTCCGCATGGGAGTCGGTTGCTCTAACAAGGAGGCTAAAGACCAAAGCCTCTAGCGCTAGAGCACCAGTAGAGGTCAGAGGAGTGAGGTTTACCTGCACAGCACTTACTAGCTGGCCTCCGTTACACCCACCCCCCTAAACCTCACTCCCATCCGGGTCACAACACCAATGTAACCCCGCTGGTCCTAAATCACCCAACCCGCTCCGAGCTGGAATCAAACCAGCGACCTTCCGCTTGGGAGTCGGTTGCTCTAACAAGACAGCTAAAGACCATGGCCTCTTGCATTTGTCGCTAGAGCACCTTTAGAGGTCAGAGGAGTGAGGTTTACCTGCACAGCACTTACTAGCTGGCCTCCGTTACACCCACCCCCCTAAACCTCACTCCCATCCGGGTCACACCACCAATTTAACCCCGCTGGTCCTAAATCACCCAACCCGCTCCGAGCTGGAATCAAACCAGCGACCTTCCGCTTGGGAGTCGGTTGCTCTAACACGGAGGCTAAACCATGGCCTCTACCATCTGTCGCTAGAGCACCTTTAGAGGTCAGAGGAGTGAGGTTTACCTGCACAGCACTTACAAGCTGGCCTCCGTTACACATGCACACTCAAAAGTAATGAGATCACGACAACAACCTCATTCATGGCCATTCTGTACCTATCTTCCTCTGGATAGTGATTGTCAGAATGTGCTGGTCTTCTGAAGTAATTCACAACTTGGTTTTGATGGCATTTCTCCTCCAAAAATGACAGCAACTGTTTGTTTACGAGTTTGTGGGTGTTTGAGGAGTTTCTGCTGTCATGTGATGTGCGTTTGACACTATGGACTGTACCTCACGTTGGGGTCAAACAGATTACAAAACCAAAAAACTTTTATTTTGAAGTGTAGTTGATTTAAAAGTACAGATTTCAAGCTTTATTTGGATATATTTCTTATGTCTGTGAAGCAAGTATCCGCTGAGATTCCAGTGCGTTTGTTGACCACAAAATACTGACATAAAAACGTCTGGTTCGAGTTTCCCCCCTACAGAAGAGATCGATGATTGGCTACTGTATTGGTAGGCGGGGCTTCATTTGCTATATTGACTGTTACACTTTTCCCCATTCAAAACTATACAAGTGACTTGTCTTGTGTATTCTATAGTCTTTGACTAAGGTGTCTGCTACCTTCTGATTATGCAAATGGTTTTGTCTTGTGTTTGAATGTAAACATGAATGCACAAGAAAGCACTTGTCAGCAGAATTCTGATATTGCCTTTTATATGAAAAGTAACAGCAAAGTAACAAGCAGAGAAAAATGCTTAAACTTTATTTATTATTTAAAAACAAAAACACAGTGTGACAGGGTGCTTCACACTACTGTGTATTGTCAGTTTATTAAGCACAATCTGTGTACAATATAAACACCCTGTTTATTGATTATGTGCACCTTTTATATTGCCTTGACAGATATATTCAATACACACAGCGTTTTGCTGAACTCTACCATCAAATTGATTTCTCTCAACATTTCTATTTAATTTAACCCACTCTGTATGTGTGTGTTTGTCCATTACTGCTTCCCAGCGGAACGCAGAAGAGACGTTATCATGGCGATTGATCAAACTCTCCTTCCTTGGAACTGCAGCCATTAATCAAGTGAATGCTAATTGTGATCAGAGCAGGGGGTCAGAGATGGCCTCTCTGTCAGGCCCCACAGCTGCAGTGATGGAAGAGTCCGGCCGTAGCTCACTGCAGGAAAGCCTGTTAGAGGAAGATGCATTATGCAACTCCTCCGAAGATTGATATCCAGCACCAAACTCTTAACATTTGTTGTTTTCTTTTGTTAGGAATAAAGGTCAATCAAATTATCCAGTGCTTTTGTCATGCCATTCAGAACATTCTGACATAGTCACATCAATTCTTGATTTCTGTATCCCATATGAGGAGACTATGAAACAGAGCTTCTGCTTTTGATGATCTAAATCTATTTTTTTCTCTGCAGCAGTCACATTGGGAATCTGTATATCTTCTGGATTACAATCCTCAATATAAAGAGATATAATGCAGATCAGGAAGTCTGGAACCCAAAAGGTCTTACTGTGTCGCCTAGAAGTGCATTTAAATTTTATTATAGCAGTCTTGGTTTTTAAACCTGCAGATAAGTCAATGTTCTGCCATTAATTTCAAGTCTCAAAAGATCTGCGTTCAGTTAAAATTGTAAATCGTATTAGTTTTTTTCTTGTTTCTTGAATGGGAACACAGAGAACTTTTTCCATTGATTGATTTCCATTGTTTTCTACTGTACACATTTTTTTTTACCCTATCCCAAACCTAATATCTCCAAACCAACCCTCACAGGAAACTGTGTATTTTTACTTTCTGAGAAAAACAAAAACAAATTCTTTATGATTTATAAGCCTTTTGAAAAATGGGGACATGGACAGTGTCCTCATAAGTCCTACTCCTTGTAATATTTGTGTCATACACATGTCATTGTACAAATTTACATACTGATATGTCACAAAAATGTGTGTGTGTGTTTAGACATGAAGGTAGTTTTTAGCCTTACCTTTACAGCCTTAACTCTTCTGTACTCTACTGCTGATTCTAATATGTGTCCCTATAGTGGTTAAACATGACATATAATTTATATAGGCTCTATCTAATGGTCAGTCCTGCCTTTGACCAAATTGCTTAGCATCTGTAATTGCTTTCGGTCTTTATTAAATAATATTATTACTTTTTCTATAATGTTATTTCTTGGTATGGAGAATTGATGTATGTTTTTTAGGAATGTGGATTGAATTGAGTGCAAGTTTTATTGGTATACCTTTAGAGGACAACAAGAGACGTTAGTTGTACTTTGAACAATATGCAACCAATAAATGCATAGATAAGCATAGGCATAGAATATACATTGATAAATATACAACACGGTAATAATTTTTGTAAATTTATCTAGGACTACCGGTGGTCTACTTTATAGTTATTTCTAAAATTAATGACTAAATTTATACACCTATTTGACTATATGTATTTATGACAATTGACCCTTTAGCAGTCGGACTGACTGATTGCTACTCTGTGCCCCCACCACTGCGTGCCACTTTCTCTGAAGCAGAACAGTCTGACTAACCAGGCATTGGTGATTAACATGAAAGAAAAGGTGAAATGAGCTTGTACAGTATAAGGCTTACATGCCCAGCCTTTCTGGGTAGTTGTTGTTTGCATTGTATTTCATCTTTTCCCGAAATCTAGAAATGTGTATGAAATGGATACGTTTGTATGGACTTAAAATTTCTTATGATAATCTTATGATTTTATAAATGCATTATTGTCTTGTTTAAGATGCCCCTTTGCATGTGTTTGTGAATTCACAATAGTGTGATTTGAACTTCCCATTATTGTATTGTTATAAATGTAGGCTATAGTTTATCTCTTTATTTTGTTTTCTTTTATGCTCACATCCTAAACATTTCCCTCATATGCATATTGCTGAAAGTACGTCTGCTTTTGTCTGAAATCAGTATGCAATTTGTACAGAAAGGATTCACTATTTCACTGGGGAGTGTACAAATTGAAATGGGAGCGGTAGGCTGATACTGAAAGCTTGTCAGACTGCGGGAAATGGGTGCATGGTTTGTGAAGGGTCTTTTTTGTGACCTGGTGCGACTAATTATATTAAACTTATTCTCTGGAAAATATGATATTCTGTTTGTAATTAAAAAAAATTTTAAAGTGTAAAATGTCATAATTTTACATTAGGAATTAGTATTTTTGTTGAAAACTAAATAACACAAACACAAGTACTGTTATAAATATTTCAGTATCTTTTCTGTAGAGTTATTGCTTGTGTGAAACTGCCTCCACAGTCATCAGAAACCGAAACAGTCCCTACATGAAAACTCAAGAATCTGCTACAGTTCGGTAGCACTATTCCCCTGACTATCTTTCCCCTCTCTGTTTCTCTCCACATCTCCCCACTTCCAGTAATAGTGCAGAGGTCTCAGGCTCTAATTGTTTGGCTGTAGTTTTCTTCAGCATGTGCCACACAGGAGCGCTGAGGGCAGATGCAGCGCTAGCATGCCATTTGCTAACTCTCTTGTTAATTCCTGGAACACTTGGCAGTGGTTGATTATCTCAGGCCCGTGGGTTCTGTGGCAGCCGAAACAACGCTGGTCATTACAAGACTCTGATAGTCTTAAGCTCACTCTGCTGCTTTAGGGGGTGAAAGGCTGTCCCATCTGTGGCTCAAATGCACTGCTCAGACAGCAGTTTGAAATAAGAGCCAAAACGTTTTTTGTAGGGCATCATTGCTCATGAAAAGTTACACTATTTTGAGCTTTTTTTGACACACGCTGTATTTAAACGTGCAAGATTTTGATGACAGAATTAGTATCCTTTTTTATTAAAAACTGAAATAGGTCTAATAATGTGACTGTCTCACTGTGGCACTTGTGTGCAGGTGACATGACTTCAGCTCGGACACGGCTGTACAGTGTGCGAGCATTACAGTTGCATTTGCAAGTGAAAATTATTGTGCACGAATGTGGAAAATTATTTGGCCCCACTGGTGCGAGTGACATCTGACACATGACTGAAGTCATGAATTTCATACCGCATAAAAACACCATAATGCAACTGACCTTATGCACAGATTGTGTCTGTCCCTGCATGTGATCGAATAAATTGCACCTAAAAATCTGAAGTGCAAAATTGCCCTTTTGTTTTAATCGGCTGGTCTATAGCTTTCACATTTTTTTGTATAAAAAAATCAATCCATGGCATTAATGCTGCATTTTAAGGTGGCAAGTTAAAAAATGTATTCACTTGATTCTTCTTAATTAAACAAACAAACAAATAAACAAACATTTAATTCTGTAGATTATTTTACTGTAGATTTTTTTAAATGCTTGTGCTTTTCCCCAATATCATTTCTTACAATGATTAAGTTTGTTTATTCATTTATAGTTTAATTACTAACAATCAAACAATTAAATTAAATCAATAAATAAATCAATAAATAAATAAATCAATCAATAAATAAATAAATAAATAAATAAATAAATAAAGCAAGCAAGCCATCGGTGCTCTCCTTGGGTTATTTTTTTCACATTTCATTTGTTTCCAATAGTCTTATAAAGAGTAGCAATATTTTTACATGAGTATTTACACATGATTTACACAGTAAATAGGTTAAACTAACTAACTGCAATGTAACCATGCCATTGTCCGTAGCTCTTTAACAGTGTCTGAAAGAAAAATCTTTTTATTCTTTAAGTTGCAGCAAATCAATTGGGCTTCTACAGGCAAGTCAATTGGATGTAAACAAGGAAGATAAAAAGTGTAACACATAACACTGAATTCGTAATGCTTGTAGAATTATGATCTCTTCCACAGACTTCCTAAATTCATTTTGTAACTGTCCTCTCACAGAGTAGAATAAATATCTAGTTTGGGGTTCTTTTCTGTAAGTTTTTTGTGAGAAGGTGTTAATAATTACACGTTAATCTTGCAATTCCCCCCCCCCCCATTGTCACCTGATTCATTATATTAAGTTCAATATTTTCATATGACATTCAAGATGCTTTTATACAAGTTGCAGATATTATTATGATCACTGTTAAATGAACTGTATCACTTAATATATTTAATTATTATTATAATTAAATATACTTAATTTAACAAATATCAGACTTTTTCCCCATCAGATTCTGTCCAGGAGTCTTTAACATTTTATTTTTATAGAAGCACTCTATAAAACAGTGTATTATTGAAGTAAAAAAGTTTTCTTTCTTTTTTTTTTACCTGCTTGAGCTGCAAAGATGAATGTGCCGTAGCAGAACACCTTTCCCCCAGCGGTCGCACCACCTCAGTCAAGCCTTCATCAGTGTTGCTTTGAGCTGCGGAGGATCCCTGATCCTGCCTGCATTGCGAGAGGATGCGGCCATGTTTGGCGTCTCCGCTGTCATGTTTCATAATTTCACGCTTGCCTGAACAAAAGGCTCTCACAGTTCAGCTGGAGCGTGTCAACTGCACTCTGACAAGAGAATCTCACTTCTGCCTGTCTGATTGGTCACTCCAACAAGCAAAAATAAAAGTCTAAAAAAGAGCGAGGACAAAAACGAACCAACCCTTCTATGTTTTTCTCCACTAAATTTGCTGGTGTGCGCCTCTTTCTTGGCTTTCCATCAGTGAAGGTTAATGAAAGGGAGCAGGACAGTTTGGAGCGAAAACATTGGAAATCTTTGTCTGAGTTCATTGCTTTTTGACAAGGTACAGCAAGCCACTTTATGGTCACATAAACTACAAGACAGACAGCGTCACTAGGACATATCCCACCGTGCCTGCAGTTATGAGACCAGTTATTTACAGAAGCCTTCAGCAAGTTATGCCTGAGCAACTTTTACACTGGTCTGGATTTGTCCATCCAAACTTCTTTAGGGAGTGGATTGTTGTGAGCGGACAGTGTGACTCCCCACAAATGAGTTTGGGACAAGGCCGACAGCCTCGGCTAGATTAACTAAACCTTCAGAGTGCACAGTGATTTCAAATACTTTAAATGGGATGCACCGAAGTCAACCTTGCAATATGAAATACTAGATGTTATATTAGTAAATTTTCAAGGATTTTAAATGGAATGCATTGAAGTCAACTTTGCAGTTTGAAATCCTAGATGTTATATTAGGAAAATAAATTTGGGCCAAAATACCAGTGTGACTTTATATTTATTTATTTTATTATTATTACTTTATTTCACAGAAGGGGTAATATTAAACATTAATATGTTGAAAACTGAAAATATAATAAACTAAAAATATATTCAATATAACTTTTAACACTATTGGCTGTTGGCCAGTAACTTTATATAATAATAATTATTATTGTTGTTGTTGTTGTTGTTGTTATATGTAATAACTGGTTAGGCTTAGGGTTAATTGTGCATTTGTGTCTAATTTATTGTTACTGTAAAACGTAATTGAAGTGTGTAAAGCAGTTTTGAGAAAAGTTACTTTTGAAAGTAATGCATTACAATATTGAGTTACTCTCTAAAAAATTAACTAGTTGCTTTACTTAATTACTTTTTATGCTAAGTAATGTGTTATGTTACTTTTGAGTTACTTTTGCATTACTTTTTATTACCTGGCTGAGACTTGATCTTTTTCAGAACACGTTTGTCTTTCTTTTTTAATAAAGGGGCTCTGCAAATAACAACGCACTGTATAACCTACACCTTCATTTACCTCTAAAAAAAATAGGATAATTGGCATAATGTTATCTGAGAACCTCCTGACCTGAGCTATACATGCCATATGTACAGATTATTGAAAGTTTAAAGCAGTGTGTTTGCTACGTTTGTACTATTTGTCTAAAGAAAAAAATGTATGTCCATTAAGACTATAATCTCCTATTCCTTTTCCTCGATGCATTCAAAATAATGAACACATTCTCTCATTGACTCTGTGATTCATTGTGACAAATTTTAATTCAGCAATTTATTTTTTAAAAGCGTTTTTTTTTTTTACTTGCATTACATTTTCAAAACAGTAACTCAAATGTTATTACTTATTTTTTAAAGGTAATGCACTACTTGTTACTTAGAAAAGTAATAATATTATGTAACTCAAGTTACATGCGTTAATAAAAAGTTGTCACCCATAACTGTATTAAATAATACTAAATATATGCACGGTTTCCGCTACATTCATTCTTCCATGGCGGGGTATCACGCCAAAATTCATCTCGCCACGGCTACATTACAGCTTCTCATTCAAAACATTTACATTTTTTTTAATAGCGGGTGATAATCGCACCAAAACATATTAAAAGGTAAGTGAATTATAACAGAGCGAACTTTTCTGTAACCGTAGTAGTGCTGTTCGTCATTTGTTTAACCCTTTAAGGATACATGCTGACTGACTGGCTGACTTGACCGGTGCGGGAGGCCAGCAAACACGATGTATAGCCGTTTCACTTTACTTCAGGACACATTAATGGCGCTCTGTAGGTCTATTGGTGACATTCATAAATATTCCTAGCAAATCTAACAAATGTTGGAGACATATTCGTTACATAAACGCACTAAATCGCTCTTCAGCAGCGTTTATTTGAGAGCGCACAAGAAGATCTGCACGCTCTTAAAGCGGCTTATATTTGAGGGGGCCTGCAAGAAGTTTTGTGCACGAGCAGAGGAAATCGGCGCGCAAGCAAAGAGATCCGCTTGCTCGTAGGCTATTACATAAATGCGATCTCGATTTCTAATACTGCGCTCATGACATTTGTCATTTAAATAACGCCACAGGTGGTTGGTAGATCTTTGTAAAAAAAGGCCTGCCGCCACAGCTGGAATATATATTGGAGGAAACACTGATGTGAATATATATGAATGTCACTGATTTTTAATGTATTCTACTATTAAATTTGATTGTGTGGCAAAATATTAAATTTAGGACTTGTAAATACTAAGAATACATGGTTAATATTCAATCATTTTGAACTGAAAATACACAGTGCGGAATAAAAACATTTTACGTTCCATGTTTTTTTTAAACCTGATAATTTCTTACCATATGCCAGCATAGCATTCCTCACCCCTCAGATTCTCCTTCACAGTAGTAAACACTCCTCTAAAAACAAGTCCTCTTTTGTCTCATTAAATGTCACCCAATAGTGAGGTCCAGGACTCATCTGTCTATCTGATTTTTGCATCACTCTTCCGCTGACCCCGTCTTGCTGAGTCAATTATATCAAATTAGCTGGCATTAAAAATAGTATATTTGATAGCGTCCCCTTTCAGTTCTCTTCTGCTGTTTCTATGGGAACCACGTGGCAAATCTGGCTGAGGTGAATGGCTTGAATCCTGTTTTATTGTACGTGTTTTAGAGCAAAACGTGAGCTAGGCTTATTGGCCCATGTGCATGTCTACAGGGATTCTTTGAAAACAAGAAAACCTTCAGCATGTTAGAGTTTGCTGTGACCCTATCTGCTTCAAGCAGGCTGTTTTTCTCATCAGAGTTCTGCAAGCCATTTCATTTTTGATCTGGTCCAATTTCTTGTTCTTGATTCTAAAGTTTAAACTTCATTATACCTGTTTATGAGAAGTAAGTGAAACGTATAGGTTAGAACATGAGATTGTTTTTATTTATTTAGACATATGTATATATTTTTTATTTGTGTACATGAAGCAGATGTTCCATGCCATTTCCCTTTTTTTTGGTTAAAATCTTACTATTACTGCACTTCCTCTCTCTCTCTCTCTCTCTCTCTCTCTCTCTCTCTCTCTCTCTCTCTCTCTCCCTATCTTGCTCCCCCTCTGCACTATAAATTTAATTGAGCCTAATGATCAAGTAAATGATGATTGCATCCCTGTACCTGGCCTTCAGCCTAGAGCAGAGATCAAGCTTTCGTCAGCGAATAAGAGCTTAAATGTCTGAGGAATCATCGCTGTCCAGGCGTCATCACTAAAGGACACCTGGGCTGATCCAAACCACAGCAAGCATCTGTGCCCATGGCATAATGTCAGAGACTTAAAGCCACTGTGAGTCACCACTGCATTGCCGCTTTAAGTTGAGCCTGTGGGTGGCATCACCTCTAGAATGAAATTTCTCAAAGTCACCTAACTATCAGAACATTGTGCATGCACCTTTTCAAAATAGTAACTTTTAAAAACCTAACTTGCATCATACTGCATACTTGCAGACTTTGTAAACAGTTATGGTGAAAAACTGGCAACAGACTTTCAAGGTGTTTGGTATAAACTCTTGCATAAATGTATGCTGCTTCGCTAAAGAAATCAATTACCAAATGCTGAGTTATATAAAAATTTCAAGATGCATACAAAATTAAACCCTTACTGTATGTGTATATATATATATATATATATATATATATATATATATATATATATATATATATATATATATATATATATATCTTTCCTAATGAAAAACATACATAATATAGACAAATTTTTGCATATGACCACTTGCTTCTGATCTCTTATGAGAAAAACATGAATGTGAAAATAAAATCTTGCATAGACAGGCACAGACCGAAAGCAATAAGCTAAGAATCAAAGTACCAGAGCATCATGCTATCCTGAGTTCATTTCTCTTTAACAATGTATTGGGTTTGAGGTTAGATACAACCCATATATGGGTAAAATATAGATCAAGTTAACAATTTTATTTTCAAATTTAACCCAAATTTTACACAAGTCTTTTTTTACACAAGGTTGAAACAACCCAGTTTTGTTTCTTTTTAGACTGTACATTTAGTTTCAATATAAGTAGAAGATCATTTAAAATAAAAAGTAACATTTAAATGTATTATTTTAAGTGTTTTCAACCTTTCTTTGCTGTCCCTTTTGGAAAAATCAAGCAGCATTGGGCTGAAATACTGCAGTAAATCTGTGAACTTGGAATCCAACTCAGATTTATGACAGATTCTTTTGTAACTCCTTATGCAAGACATCACAGTTAATTAGACAGATAACAATAATATAAAATCAGTCAATTTGCTGCAAGAAATTTTTTTTGCAATCTGTGAAACAACCAGCTACATCATTCATTGACTGACATAAAATAAAATGATTCACTGCACAGTAAAGAATTCATAGATAGAATAAGAAATACAAAGGTTCATTTCACAGAGTAAATGCACCAATTCTGGGACTCTGAGGACTGCTTTCTATTGTAAAAGACACAAAAAACAGCACTCTGACTGATGTTTTGTTCAAACCGTGAAACTGAACGGCAGTTTGAACCCAGTTTTATGTACAAAAAATAACCTAGTATTTTTTAGAGTGCAAGCATGGTAAAATGGACTCAAAATACCAAACATGTTTGATATATTTCAACGTGAAAATATTATTATGAAACCTGTCTACCCTGACTGCGCCAAAACTACAGACTGTCTTTGATTTTGGCAACTATTAACAATTTTCAAAAAATGTTACAAAAATAAATTGAAATTAGGGCTGCATGATACTGGAAAAATATGTGATATGCTTGGTCAAATTTAGATTAACAACCAATGAATAAAATAAAATGAAATTTATCACCAATCTGTGATTTGTATTTAGCTTAGACTCTTATTGCGTTACTGATAATATTGCTATATATTGTGCAGCCTTTTATCAAAAATGACCACAACTATAATATTTTAAAAGTTAATTATTAGTATTATGTTAATGCAATGCATTTGCAGACATCCCAAGTTTTCTATATTTCCAATATTCCGAGTGGTTCCCAGAAGGAAGGAAGAAAAGAGTGAAGGAAGGAATGAGCAAATGAAGAAAGATAGGAAGAAAGAATTGAACGAGGGAGGAAAGTAGTGCATGAAGGAATGAAGAAGTGAAGGAAGAAATGAAGGAGCAAAGGAAGAAATAAAGTGTGAAAGGAACAAAGTAAGGAGTGAAGGAAGAAAGCAAGGAGTGAAGGAATGAAGGAAAGAGCAATAGAAGGTAGTAAGAAGTGAGAGAAGAAGGGTTGAAGAAAGGAAGAAAAGAGCAAATGAAAGGAGCAATGGAATGAACGAAGGAGCACAGGAAGAAACAAACAAATGTATTTATAAAGGAATGAACAAAAAATGAAGGAAGGAAGAAGTGAACAATGGAAGAAAGAAAGGAGCAACCAAACGAAAGAATGAAGGAATGGAACAGCGAAGGAAGAAACAAAGGAGCAAAGCAAGGAATAAAGTAAAGAAGGAAGTAAAGTGTGAAGGAAGGAGGGGCAAAAGAAGGAAGAAGCAAAGGAAGGAAGGAACAAACATACAAACAAACAAACAAACAAACAAAGGAATTAACAAATGAAGGAAGGAATGAACAAAAGGATGAATGAAGGATGAATAACTCAATCAATGAATGAACGAAGGATTTCACCTTGCCCCCTTTAGACTCAATCAATCAGTGGCGCTTCTCTAAATTCCACCCATCCTTATGCAATTCCACTTAAAATTATGGATATTGAAATGATTTGTATTAAAAATAAAAACCTGCTGTTGTTACACTTTAAATTGCTGCCGAGACTGGATATTATAAAACTAAAATGACAAAAGGAGAGAATAAGAGATCAGATGTAAATTTACTTTATGTAAATTACATAAAATGATTAAATTTAATATTTCAGTGATGATAATTTGTATGAACATTATGTAATAAGTGGCTGCAGCAGGGTCTGAAATTAACTTTTCTGTTAGGGGGCAGACTGCAAAAAAGGCAACTAATAAAATCTTGGATGAGCAAAAATATCTCATTTAAACTAATATTCTTGCTTGGGCTTAAGCACACACATTATATTAGGTCAGCAGAAATGTGAAAATGTTGAATGAATGGTTATTTGCAAATCCAACAGAATGGTATCAGAATGGCTAATCCTGACTGCACTAATAAAAACAACTTTTTAAATCTCTTTAAGGTTTATACAAAAAATAAATAAATTCTAAAATATTTTAAAGAGAGATTGATTAAACATAAAAACCAGTGGAAGTAGTTTCCAATTAATAAGTTGAACCTGGTTGACATAATTACAGTTACAATTTTACAATTAATTAAATGCATTTGTGCTTTCTTTTGTCATGTATTTAACCAATTACTATCACAATATTCTAAATTAGGGCTGCAGGATATTGGAAAAAAACTGACATTGCAATATTTTCTTTCACTGCGATATATGTTGAGATATAAATGTGGTTTCAGCAGATGACTTCAATAGCTTCTAAAAAATTCATAATTTTAGATCAATTGGGATGATTCTGTATAGGCGAGCATATCTGCATAAATAAAAAAAAAATGGCAAGCAAAGTTAAATACAACAGAGAAAATATGAAAATAAACATGATTTATGATTATGAGTATTAAGAGGCAGAAATTAAATTATCACCGTGTAGCAAACGAGCTCAAAGTGAATTGAAGCTAAGTTTGAATGGGGCTTCAAAACAATCGACTCTTTAAATCCGAACAAACGAATTGTTTAGTAATCGTTCAAATGGACAGTTGATTTCAACTACAGCTACTGCTATCAAAAATAAAAACCCATTTATGTTTAAGTAGGGTAACAAGATTGAAGTTTAAGATAGATTCATAAATATGCAGAGGCACATTTCTTTATACAAAATAAACTTTATTGACTAATGTAACAGACACTAAAGTCGAACATAAACACACATTTATACAGGTTGTAGAAAAGAGTAATGGAAGAACAATAATAGTTTGAGGGAGTGTAATGATCCTTGGATTTTTTTAAGACCAAACCAAGCGAACCAAAAATAATCAATTTAGCCCATTCTATGGTTTCTTTAGGGTTACATTTAATTTACACCAGTTTGGTGGTAATCTGGAGGTGTTGCTTGCGTTCCTTTTGTGATGTGAAGAACTCCCTCTTTTGAGCAGGGGTTCCTATGTGGTTCTTATTTCTGCTGAACACAAAAGAAGATATTTGGAAAACCTGTTACTATTGATTTCCATAGGAAAAACAAATACCATGGAAGTCAATGGTTACAGATTTCTAGCTTTGTTTAAAATATATTTGTTTGTGTTCAACAGAAGGATGAAACTCAAACAAGGTTGGAACAAGTGAAGGATGAGTAAAAGATGACAGAATTTCTATTTTTGTGTGAACTATCCTTTTAAACACATTAACATATTGTAGAACACCATGTATACCGTTTACATGCAAGTGAAAATTTCTTCATACTGTATGACTTCACAGAATACATTTTTACTATTGTAACACAAGTATTTTACTGAACAAACTGTAATTTTGGGTCTTTTTTTCACAATACAATGATAAATAAATAATAATTAAAATTATTAAAAAGATCTGTTACTGTAAGCCGACCTTTACACTGTAACAGCAAGATGACACTTGTCTAATTTAAGAGCAGGGGATAAAAGAGTCATGAAAGATGATGAACAGTCTGGATAGATTAAGCTGTGGACTTTTTTCATCGATGCAGATGATTCCTATGGAAACTTGATAGTATGGGTCCTCGTGAGAGACATCCTATTGATGAAAAAAAAAATAATGCAATTATGATGATACTAGATAAATAAAGCAGAAAAAGGCCAGAGTAAAAAAGAATAGGTAGACTCATGTAGACAAAAAACCCACCTTTGTCTGACGTAAGAGCTCAGCCAAAAGCTGACCAGCAACATGGTTCCTTTTCCTGAAGATGCTCATTTGGAGAGTAATTTTAACAGCATTATGGAAGCTCTCTGTAAGATTTTTGCCCACCACTTGATTGAAATTATTTAGGTACTTTGCACTTAAACTGTATAATTAGACTTGAAATCTAGGCTAACAGTTTGTCGGCTCTTTGTCCTGTTTGTCGTTTCAAGTTTTTGAGACGGCCAAAGGACTAGTCGTGTTGACTTCTGGTTTTGCGGTGTACTAAACTTAATTAGACTCTTGACAGAAAGAAAGAAAAAGAAAGAAAGAAAGAAAGGTATCGGGAATGTCTGAGCTGTGCAGTTAACCCATTTTTGCCAGGGTCCAAGTCACTTCACTGGACCCGAAGAGAAGCTGTCCTGAGTTGGAACGGAACAACTCTCTCTCAGGGTCTCTCCTTTCCCTTTCTTTGTTCTGGTGTTCTCCGGGGTTCTCACTGGGGCGCAGCCTTAGTCACCAGATTTTATAAGGGTGGTCTTGTAACACCCTCGAGAGCTGAGCTGACCAATGGGGAAGCAATTTTTTTTATAAGAAGTTTTATGGGTCTTTGTTTTTGAAGCATGGTGATTTGCATATGCATTCTGGGTGGAAGCCATTGCAGAAATGTTTAAAATTTCTTAAAATGTTAAAATGTTGCACACGTATTAACATAAAATGTAAACGATACTTTAGTACACCAGATTTGCAGGGACATCAAACAGGAACCATCTATGATCTGGTTTAGCTGTGATAGAGTTAAACATTGATTGCAGGAGTATTAAAGTCATATTATTACATGAGCATGAGACTTGTTGCAAAACACCTGATTACATAAAGAAAGAGAATAAAGGTTTACATTAAAAGCATAAAGCAAGAAGCGTATATCAGCTTGACTATGTTTCTGTCCCTTTCCGCGCGCATTACTTTGAGTAGTACATATCTTGGAATCATAATACACACTGACCA